>NW_028261389.1:64834618-64985118 GCF_051295495.1 Thamnophis sirtalis
GGCTTTTTGGCGGTAGCGCAAACTGGGCAACTGGACACATAAAGTTCAATGTCCTTTTTTAAAGAGGGCCACCAGAATTGTCTCTTCACGAGGTGCAAAGTTTTTACGAACCCAAAATGACCTGCCATCCTGGAGTCATGAGCGCGACGGAGGACCACAAGCCGTAGGGAAGCGGGGATGTATAATTTAGCACCAATCCACGGTAGATCGTCCCTCATGGTGCACTCGTCCCGATGGTTCAGGAACCAGTCGTCTTGAGGAAGAGCCGCTTTGAGGTCAGAAAGCAGATCGTGAGGCACGTCCTTTTGAGCCTTGGTCTGTTGACGTGTGAGCACCGGAGCTGCCAAGAGCGGTTGGACGATACTCAGTTTGGAACAATTATACTGAGGCAACCGGGACAAAGCATCGGCCATGAAGTTCTTTCCGCCCGGGATATACTTTAGAGTGAAATTGAAACGGTTAAAATACTGGGCCCAACGCATCTGCTTTGGGGAGAGACGGCGAGGTGTGCGCAACGCTTCCAAATTCTTGTGGTCAGTCCACACCTCAAAAGGGTGTTTAGAGCCTTCAAGGAAATGGCGCCAAGTAGCGAGGGCCCAACGGACTGCAAAAGCCTCTTTCTCCCAGACTGCCCAGCGCCGTTCCGTGTCAGTGAGTTTACGTGAGGTGTACGCGCAAGGCTGTAAGTTACCTTGGTCATTGGCTTGTAGCAGGACTGCCCCAACGGCGACATCACTGGCATCTGCCTGGACAACGAACGGCTGGTTGAGATCAGGATGTTTAAGAACAGGTTCAGCGGCAAAAAGGCGTTTAAGCTTTTCGAATGCCGCCTGGCAATCCATGGTCCAGTCCAAAGGCTTATTGGGTTTAGGCTTCGGTTCGCCTTTAGTTTTGAGCAAATTAGTAATAGGGAGAGCAATGTCGGCAAAAGAGGGAATAAACTGACGGTAGAAATTAGCGAAACCCAAAAATTTTTGCAATTGTTTACGAGTTTTGGGAGCGTCCCATTCAGTGACCGCCTTTACTTTCTCAGGGTCCATTTCAACGCCATGAGGGGAGATACGGTAGCCCAGATAGTCAATAGTAGTTTGGTGAAACTCACACTTAGACAATTTGGCATACAGGTTGGCGGCACGGAGTTTTTTCAAAACAGTGCGCACCAGATTGACGTGGTGGTCGTAAGAGCGGGTATAAATGAGGATATCGTCCAGATATACGATAACGCCCTTATAGAGATGATCGTGCAGGATCTCATTAATAAATTGCATGAATACAGCAGGAGCCCCCTGTAGGCCAAAAGGCATAACCCGGAACTGGAAACAACCAAGAGGGCAGTTGAAAGCGGTCTTCCATTCGTCCCCTTCCTTAATGCGAACCCTATAGTAAGCTTCGCGCAGGTCCAATTTTGTGAAGATGCGGCCCTTCCCCAGTTGCGCCAACAAGTCCTTCATCAAGGGTAGTGGGTAGAGGTTCTGAGTACAGATGGCGTTAAGGTTTCTAAAGTCACAACATAAACGAAGAGACCCATCTTTCTTCTCACGAAACAGCACAGGGGCCGCCACCTTGGGTCGGGCCGGTTCAATGAAGCCACGCTTCAAATTTTTGTCAATGAAAGAACGCATCTCCTCCATTTCCCTGGGTGACATGGAGTAAATGCGGGGTTTAGGGAGTTTGACCCCGGGCAAAATGTCAATGGAGCAATCAGTAGGTCTGGGGGGGGGGGGCAGAATGTCCGAAGATTGCTCGCTGAAGACTTCCTTAAGATCCAAATATTCTTTCGGAATTTTCTCCTCTCCTGCAATCCTCTCCCGCCCCCTAGCGGCTACTTCAGGAACGTTAGTGACGTCAGGTTGGTCTGGAGAGCCCTCCCCCACTGGAGGCACTTTGGAGCGAATACGTAAGCGACCTGTCCGCCAATTTATGTGAGGGTTCCATTTCCGGAGCCACGGGATGCCCAAAATAAGTGGTCTGTCCATGCCAGGTGCGACCACAAAAGAGATTAATTCAGTGTGGGTACCCATTTTCATTTCTAAAGGCTCAGTGAAAAAATGGGCGGGCCCTCCCCCCGCAATCGATCCGTCTATCTGGCAAAAAACAATAGGGGTTTTCAAAGTGCGCAATTTGAGGCCTAATTTCTCAACCATGGCTGGGTTGATCATGGACCGGGAACAGCCGGAATCCAGTAATGCTAGGAGGGTGGCAGGTGTTCCCTCAGGAGGAACTTTTAATTCAATAGGGAGTAGAAGGGGCCCCTTGTTTGAACTCACCCAGTGAGGTGAAGTGTCGTCATCAGAGTCATCAGAAGAAGAGGAGTTAGCATCCGCGTCATCCTTCAATGGTTGGGCAAGAGGAGGGGGGTTGGTTTCTCCAGCGAAAGCCGTTTCCTTCTTTTTCTTTTCAGAGCCTCTTGCAGGTTTCTCCTCACGTTTGGGAGGGGGTTGGGCAGAGAGGGGTAATTTCGCCCGACAGAGGGGGGCGGTATGCCCAAGCTTGCCACAGCGAAAACATGTTAAAGGTTTGGAGGAGCCAGAAGGGGGCTCTCTTGCGTCGCCCCGGCGTTTGGAAAGCACTTGAGTAGGTGGAGGGGGGAGGGACTTGGCAGCCCTTTCCTTCCGCTTCCTTCTTTCTTCTGTGGCATAACGCAGACGAATTAAGTCAAGCTCGGCGTCAGCAGCATGTTCAAACCAAGTGATTAAACGTCTTGGCAGGTTACGATTGACACATTGTTGATAAATGTCAGCGTTTAAACCTTCAGCAAATCTGTCCAGAAGCGCATCCTCCCCCCAGCCTCTCATGTACTGAGACAGACATTGAAATTCCTGGATGTATTGGGCAACTGGTCTATCGTCTTGGTCGAAGGTTAAAAACTTTAATTTGTTTCGCTTCTCAGTTAACGGGTCATCAAAACGTTGGCGGAAAGCCGCCATAAAACGGTTGAAATTCCCCAAGAGGGGAGAACCAGACATATGCAAAGCAGTGGACCACGTAGCCGCTTCACCATCCAAAGATAAAAGAACCATTCTGACCCTTAAAGTGTCAGATTCAAAGTCCCGGCCATAAATCTCCATGTAATTAAAAACCTGCATAAGAAAGGAGGGGAGGCTGGCTGAAGTACCATCAAAACGCACAGGCAAGGGAGGGATTTTAGCCATGCGATGTCTTCGAGGGGGAGGCTGGGGGGGAGGTCCCCTTTGATCAGCAAAACCTCTAGCCGCAGGGGGTGATACAGGCCGAGGGGGGGGTGGGGGAGAATCCTGGCGTGGGCGACGTTGCCAACTTCTCCAGTCTCTTTCCTCCTCCCCCCTTCTCTCCTCCAAAAATGTTTGGCCCCAATAATCAGGTAATTCACTCCGCTGGGGTTTTCTCACGGGGCCCTGGTGCTGATAACTTCTCCAATCTCCTTCATCGCCCCTTTGGCTCCAATATTCAGGGAACTCACCCGCCTGAGGTTTTCTCACGGCACCTGGCTCCAGCGAAGTTTGTTGAGGTGGTCTCTGGGTGAGTCCAGCATTCCAGCTTGTCTCTATTTCTCTTTGCCCCACTGAAGTTGACCAACGGGGTAGAGGGGAAGGCTCAGGCTGACTGGAAATTTGCAGTTGAAATAAATCTTCGTGCAGAGGTCGGTCAGACGGGCTGGGCTGGTGTAAAGAAAGGTCGGGAGGTCCCAGTTCACTGGAATCCGTCCCTCCAACGGCGCCTTCCTCCTCTCTGGTCGGAGAAGACATTATGTCCCTTCTCGGTAGACGTAAATCTCCTGGAAAGGGATATTATTCAGATTTTGCTTCTTGTCACGCCCCACTCCATTCCATAATTAGGAAAGAAGACCAAGAGACTCCATGGGTTGGAAATCCAAAGTACTTTTACTAATTATAAATGGTAAGCGAGCAGTAGTGAAGCAAAATCTGAATAATATGGCGCGAAAGCAATTGATATATAGCAAAGCCCGTTCCCCCCCCTTAGGATCAAAGCTCCAGTCCAATCATAAGTCCTTCAAATGTCAGGTGTGAGATAACTTCAAAAAGACAGGCCAAGATGGAATGTGAAGGCCGTTGATGCAGGCGGGAAACACGTACGCATGCGTAAATCCCAACGACTGGTACATCCTAGAACATTCTTTCAGCAGTCCTCCAGCACATCAATTAAAACCCTCCCACATACACGCCCCCCCCTTCCCGTTTCATGGCAGCTGAAGCAGCAGCAAAGCAGAAGCTGACATAATGCCAGTTGTTTCTAAGCATTTTATGATCCAACTATGTGGCAGTGAGTCAAATGCCTTTTTGTAATCAATCCAGACCATATTCAAGTTCGTTTTTCTCTTCTTACAATTTTCTAATATCATTTTATCAATTAGAAGCTGATCTTTTGTGCCCCTGCTCCTTCTTTTGTTGCCTTTTTGCTCTACTGGCAAGATGTTGTTTGTTTCCAAATAATCCATCATGTTATCTGCAATAATGCCTGTGAGTAATTTGAAGGTTGTTGGCAAACATGTTATTGGTCTATAGTTTTCAGGTGTTGTTCCTTTAGTTGGATCTTTCTGAATCAAGTATGTTTTTCCAGTTGTCAACCATTCATCAATTTGGCCCTTTTGTAAAATTTCATTCAGTTGCCTGGCCAATATTGCATGTAAACTGGTCAGATATTTGAGCCAGAAACCATGTAATTGGTCCTTTCCAGGTGATGTCCAATTCTTTACCTTTTTAACTCGATTTTTGATCATCTCAGTTGTTATTTCTAATACTTGCATTTGTTTGTTGCCAATGCTTTTCTCAAAGTCATGTATCCACTTTGCTTCCTTGTTGTAGTCCTTTGCATTTTCCCACAATTCTTTCCAGAATTCAACTGTGGCCTGCTTTTCTGGTTTTCCACTTTTGGTGTCACCATTCACATTAAGACTTTGATAAAAACACCGTTGGTCTGATCGAAATTGCTGATTTTGTTTATATTGGATGATTCGTGCCTCATATCTTTCAATTTTTCTAGCTGTTGCTGTTATCTGCTGTTTTACAATCTCTACAGCTTCATTGATGTTTCTTGTATCCAATCTATATCTTCTGATTAGCCGATCTATGATTTTGTTGTTTTTAAGCCGTTGCTCATGCATGTTCTTTAAGTTACTAGCATCTGCCCTTAATTTTTTGATTTTTTGTTCTAAACGGATTTTCCACTTTGGCTTTGATGCTTTTTCTGTTGTGTGACTAGGTACTTTGATTTTAATGCCTAGTTCATTAGTGACTATTACAGCTGCGCTGTACATTAACTGGTTTGTTTCCAAGATGGATCCCGGTTCAATTGTTGAAAACACTGCATTAACCATTTTCATGATAGGGGCCAAAATTTTCTTAGGCACAGTTGGTAAACGTTGCCTTTCCTCATTAAGCAGAAAATGCTCCATGATCTTATCCTTCAATTCTTTTTGTTTTTGAGTTAGTTAATCAGTTGGTTCAGTGATAACTGGTTCTAGTGGTGGTGATGTTATTTCCTCCCCGAGAGCTTCTTCTGGGAGTTCTACTATAGTGTCTTTAGTTGTGTCTTGAATATCAGTTATTTCCGCTTGTGATATTATTTTTTGGGTTTTGCAATTTGCCTGAATTTCCTCATGTTCAACTTCACTAAACACTTTATTTTGTATAATAAATCACCTTTGATCTGCTAGTTGTTGTTCACTAACATTTGAATCTGGATATTGTTGTTTCCATAATTCATACATTCGCTTTAAATAGCCTCTTTTTTCTGGCTCTGAGTTGTAGTAACAGGCCATTATGGCACGGTTTTCATCTGCACTATATTTTTGTCGTTTTGATGGCTGGTCCACTTGTAGCCCACTTGTCGACGGATGTCCAGGGACCCCAACATCCGCCGCGGCCCTTGTTAACCCGCGCGACGACCAATGCGGTATGGAATTCTTATTCGTTTTTTTCACCATATTGTATGGGTTGGCGGGGGTTTTTTTACGGGACCAGATGCCAACCTGATCCCAACCTTCCTCCTTTCTCATCCGGGCTTGGGACCGGCAACGGCGGAGTTGTTGTTGTTATTATTATTATTATTATTTCCACTTCATCAAAGATGCTTTGGATCAGGATGGGACAGAATCAAGGGAGATAATTCTAGGGCTGCTGAGACCTTCAGAGGTAGGTTTCTTCAATTTTGTATGATGCTTTTGAAATAGTTCTTCAAAGTATGATGCCTCCGGATTAACTTTCATTCCTAGGTGCTGAACTTATTTTCTAACAACTTGCAGCTCTTGCAATTAGAAGTCTTTCTCAGTAGCTGAGCCTGTCAATTTTTCACATAAATCACTATCTACTACTCCAAGTAATGTTCAACATAGACCAGCTACTATTTTATCTATAATATATGAAGGAATTATAAATAAAATAATTCACATTTTGTGTTGTGTGGTTAGCACACAGGAAGTGTAATAAGATTTAGGCAAGAATCATAGCTGTATCCACACCATCAATTTCAAATTGCTATTGCCCTTGTGCATCCACCCTTAGATGAACCAGTTGAAAGTACAAAATAACAACAACAACAACAACAACAACAACAACAACAACCCCTCTGAGGAGCTTTACCTTGTCATGGTGGAGGGGCTTGCACGCTCTAATGATCCTAAGGGATATGCTGAACAGCGGTAGCATGCGAAGGCGTCACTGGAAGGTAAGATGCAAGTGTGCGATGCATGTGTGTGTGCACACACTGCGCATGTTCATGTGGAGGAAACCGGGCCCTGTTGCAATCCTACCAGTTGCAATGGGATCCGGAACCCATCATTGGTAGGTAGGTAGGTAGGTAGGTAGGTAGGTAGGTAGGTAGGTAGGTAGAGTAGATAGATAGATAGATAGATAGATAGATAGATAGATAGATAGATAGATAGATAGATAGATAGATAGATAGATAGATAGATAATCAAGGTTTCAAATAATACATCCTCAATAATGAGCTTTCAGGGCTGACATATACACACACACATAGTGTGTGTGTGTGTGTGTGTGTGTGTGTGTGTGTGTGTGTGTACTGTAATTGTTTTTAATGGATTATTCACTACCCAGAGACACTTGTTTGAGATGGGCGGCTATAAAAAATGAATTAATTAATTAATTAAATAAATAAATAAATAAATAAAGTAGTCTATGAAGTTTATGCCATAATAAATGTGCTAGTAATTAATTTGCTGCACATAATCTTAGTGCTTAATTCAGGACTACCTAGGGAGGTTTATAACTGCTTAAGTGTTGGTGTTCAGCCTCATCCTAATCCATGTTGAATATTGTCACTACGTCTTTAGCTGACATTTTTTCTAGTCCAAGACATGCTGCATTGTACTTCTAAAAATGTTACTCTACCATAATGTAAACACTTTTTTGAGTTGGTTACAATCAGACATAACTTAGAATAAAGATGAGCGGAACAGAACAAAACTCTATTTAACCCTCCATTTATATTAATTACTGTAAAAGTACCCTGCATGTTGAAAACAGTGAAGTTTACTTTCTAGATACCGGTTTGTTTGTTTTTAATATAAGATGCACCTTTTTCCCTCAAAAAAGAGGCTGAGTGCATCAGATGCTGGGTGCATCTCATACACTGAACACAGCATTTTTTTGCCTCCCGAAACCCTGCCCTCTTTGCAAAAATGGTCGTGCATAGCCTTTAGGAGGCTTCAAGAGTGCTCCTGGGAACTGGGGAGGGCAACAATGAACAAAAAATGGGCTGTTTTTTGCTCGCTTCCCCCCCACTAGCCCCAAGAGCACTTTATAAGCCTCTTAAATGCTATAAATGCCCCCCTTTTTTGACAAAAAAATGGCCCTGTTTTTGCAAGAATCAGGACATTTTGCCCCCACCCCCACCCCCAGCCCAGATTTGCAGAGTGCAAATCTATTTTTTTAAAAAAATCTTGGTGTGTCTTATACTCTGGTGCATTTTACACTCCCAAAAATACGGTAGGTTTCTCTTTCTCCAGTACTACTTCTCCCACAAAACCATGCCCTCTACCCCCTGTCACTCTGGACAACCAATTCCGAAAACTGTGGGGAACTGTGTTTTAACTATCTTTTAAAGGATATTTTTCTGAATGTAGAGTCTGTCTACCTTGATTTCCTATCTGCAAAACTCCCACTCATGTATCAGTCAACTTAATTAAGTGAACCCCCTCCTGGATTTAAAAGGGTCTCAGATGCCCAATCAGTGTCTAGCCCCTTAATTGAAGCTTAGTAATGGTTTGCTTCAGTGGTGGGATTCAAAAAATGTTACTACCAGTTCTGTGAGTGTGGTTTTGTGGGTGTGGCATGGCTTTGTGGGCATGGCAAGGTGTGGCAGGGGAAGGATACTGCAAAATCTCCATTCCCTCCCCACCCCACTAACCTTTTCTCCAGCTCCGTTCTCTTATTCAGGATCAGCTGGGAGGCTAGGAGGCAGTGGGGGCGGGGCCAGCCTATTTGCCTGTTCTTCGAACTACTCAAAATTTCCGCTACTGGTTTTCCAGAACCTGTCAGAACTGGCTAAATACCACCTCTTGTTTGCTGTATAACTTCAACCCTCTGAAAGCCAGATAGATGTCCATTCTGAGATGATACTAAATGGGATTGTGGGAAAACAGGAAATATGAACCATAATCTTTTCTACCTCAAGGTATTTTTCCCCTTCTTAAAGCTGGTTCCATTAAGGGCTTCTAATACTCATACTTCAAATGTTGGCATTTTACCAACTTTTGCAGGAATTCCTCACCTGAATCTGATTTTTCACTCCCATTCATTTTTTCAGTCTTGATGTGGTTTATGGAAAATGTATTTATTTAATATGATTCAAAAGCTGAACTTCAGGCAGTTTACAGATTTTAAAGGTAGAAATAATGAAATAAGAACATAGATTATACATATCCAGAAAGAAACAGTACTTAGTATACAATAAATAAATAAATCTGCATATTTCAAAAGCAGAACTGGGAGGTTGATAGCATCAGAAATCAAAGGATTCTCTGGGATATAAAGTAATTACATGCATTTTAGCACTTTTCTTGTCTGTTTTTTCCCCCCCTAAGTCTAGAATTTGCCATAAAGCTCCAAGGCATCTACCTCATAAGATCTGGTTAGATGGTAATACATTATTCTTCTGGGCAGTTTGTACATTATTCTATGGTTTACAGGTTAACATATACTTAAAAGGCAACTCTCTTGCTGAAATACTTGAAGAGATGCTAAAGCAATTCCAATTAACAAGATTTTTAAAGATTGCCAAGGTTTCTTTTCCTGTTTATTCCAACAGAATAAACATGACTCTGCTTACTGCTTGACTGTTTAAAAAAGCCTCTAAAAAAGCACCCTCTGCAGGAGGAGGCAAGAGAACGACGTGCCTCAACTACGTCAGGAATTTTTCAGCTTTTAACCCTTGCTTAACTCTGCTCGAGTGATCATAAAACACCTCAAGTCAGACAGACTAGATGAGGCACGTCATTCTCTTGCCTCCTCCGGAAGAGGGCACTTTTTAGAGGCTTTTTGAAACAGTTAAGCACTAAGCAGAGTCATCCATGGTGACTCTGGCAGCAACTAGCTCAGTCTGACCTCAGCTCTTGCCTTTTTCCTTTTAGATTTTTTTTTCTTTTCATGATGACAGTAGTGAGGCTCTGCCTCCCCTGCCTTCCCTGACTGCACATCCCTGTTTATGACCCAGTTTTGAGTTTCTGTTGGCTGCCACTCTGCAATCATGTGATCTTGTTTTATGACATTTTTTTCCAGAAAAAAACCAGCATTTACTTTCCAGTTTTGGCAAAATAGCAATAGCAATAGCAGTTAGACTTATATACTGCTTCATAGGGCTTTCAGCCCTCTCTAAGCGGTTTACAGAGTCAGCATATTGACAACAATCCGGGTCCTCATTTTACCCACCTCGGAAGGATGGAAGGCTGAGTCAACCCTGAGCCGGTGAGATTTGAACAGCCGAACTGCAGAACTGCAGTCAGCTGAAGTAGCCTGCAGTGCTGCATTTAACCACTGCGCTACCTCGGCCCTAGTTCCATAACAAACTTAATGATCATGGTATTCATTTAATGACTGCAGAAGTCACTTCTCCAAAAAAAGGTTCAAAAACTTGAGTTGGTTACATGGGTGATCTACTTTACAACGGTTACAACTTACAACTGTAATGGGCAGGTTCCACTTTGATGTAAATCAAGGACTATCTCTAAAACATCTGGTATGCACAGAAATGAAAATGCTTTTTAAATTTATTTTCATTGTTAATATGGAATAGGAAACACCAATACACTTTCAAAATGTTTCTTTAGAATTAAATAATTCCAATTCTGAACATTAGACTTGGTTCCGAACAATCTGTAGACATGTCATAATCAACATCATTGTTTCAGTGTCTCTTCCATTTACAGATGTGACTGCATACTGTGGCAAACATCAAACAGTCCAGTTGATCTATAGTAGCATTTTTAAAAATTAAATTAGACTAGGAAAAAAATTATGTTTTCTGGAAGTGTTAGAACTTTTCATAGAAATGATCAAAATTGTTTTTTTTTTTCCAACATGCAAATGTGTCAGTAGATAATAATGTAACCCACAGAGGGGCCTCTTTAATCAGCAATTACTGATTAAATTTTGACTAGGGAAGTGCTGGGCATTCTATGATCATTTGAGAAGAGTAAAAACCTTCCTTTATAGTATGACTAGTCGATAACCTGGATATTTATTTATATGGGGAAAGTGTCTGGACTAAATGTAATTTCTAATGTTGGATTTTCCCCCTTACCAGAGGGATCTCCCTTGTGGAGTACTGCAAAGCCATTGCCATGGCAACTCCACTGCGCTGTACAGTAGAAGCCACTTTACAGCAGTACAATAGAATCTATTTTAAGGTACAACAGGCTGTATCTTAACAGAACATACACCCCGAGGGGCTTTAGGGGTGTCTTACCCCCCCCCCCCAGTATGTTTCCTGAGAGTAAGTTATCTGTGTACCATGTTTGGTTGAATTTGCTCGAGGAATTCCAGAGTTCATTCCTGGAATGAACACACACACACACACACACACACACACACACACACACACACACACTCACAAATGTAGATAGATAGATAGATAGATAGATAGATAGATAGATAGATAGATAGATAGATAGATAGATAGATATGTGGTAAATGCACTTCATAAGATCCCCATTGTAAGGTCATACAGCTATTCAGTGGGTGCTCATTCCCATTCATGTAATTATTTTAATCATACTTGACTTTGTGCCTAGACTTTCTTTGCCAACTGTACAATATAATCATATCCATCAACTGAATTATGACATCAAAAAGGAGGAGGGAACTATTTAGGCTATCCAGTTCAATCCCACTCTTCTGTTCAGAAACCAGAATAAAGTCCTTGGTGAATGACAGCCTAGGCTCCAGTTCAATACCTTCAGATAAGGGTACCTCACCATCTCTTCAGTTAATTGGTTCTATTGTTAAATTGTTCTTATTAGGATTTTTTTTCTCTTTTCACATTTAGTTGCAATTGGGTTTTTTTGTAAGGTGAGTCCATTAAACTGCATTCAGCATGCAACAATGAAAGACAATACATCTTCCTCTGCCTGACATTGTTCTACAATGTTTACAATATCTGCCCTTGGGACTTTTTCTGCAAAGAAAAGGAGCAGGCCCAGGTTTTTCACCTAAACATATTTATCTCTTTAAACCCATTGAACTCAGCTTTATTGTTTGTGAAATCAGATCCCATATTTACCTTGATCACAGAGGTTTAGAATTGGGGGGGAGGGGAGAAACAAAGTTCATCCCTCATTTTCTCACCAATTCTTTTAAAATTATATTTTCTGTGCAATAGGATCTTGTGGCTCTACCTGAGAGACCACCTCCTGCCAGTTACCTCCCAGAGACCTATTAGATCGCACAGACTAGGCCTCCTCCGGATTCCATCTGCTGGTTAATGTCGGCTGGCGACCCCCTGGGGGAGGGCCTTCTCTGTAACTACTCCGGCCCTATGGAACGATCTCCCTGTTTAGATCCGGACCCTTACTACCCTTCCGGCCTTCCGCAAAGCGACCAAGACCTGGCTGTTCCGGCAGGCCTGGGGCTGTTGAATTATCAAGCCCCATCTTAAGTTATGAATGTTGTTGAATTTTTAATTGTTGTTTTTTATTTTTATATCCCCCCCCCTTCCCTTTTTATTTGTAAACCGCCATGAGTCTTCCGAGAGTGGGCAGCATACAAACTAATTAAATACATAAATAATAAATAAATAATACCTTTGTTAGATTTTAAGATGCTCTGAGTATCTATTGCATTTGTTGCAACAGACTTCCCCATTTTACAATATATTAAACACTGGAGTGGCCATTAGAACATAACATATCATTTCACTGGGAGTAATTACTAAGTAAGTACCCAGAGTTTGACTTGCTTTCAGACTTATGTCTGAAAAGTACTGAAAGGAATAATAGTGAAAACCCTGGATATCCTTGTCTTGCCCTTTTTGGATATCACAATACTTATTTAGTTTCTATTTATTTGTGCTTTTTGAGAAGTACGTATTGATCTAGTTCTACACAGCAATTATTGAGTCTGTCATTTGTCCGATAACTGTCTGATTTTGGTACAACTAAATAGGAAAAGTGAAGATGTAAATGGATAGTTATGATAAGAATTGCAACCAGCCTGTCTTCCATTGAGGATCTGTGTACTGCATGAGCCCGAAAGAGGGCTGAGAAAATATCTGCAGATCCCTCACATCCTGGACATAAACAATTTCATCTCATCCCCCCAGGATGCTGCAACAGCATGCCAAAACAACTAAAAACAAAGACAGTTTTTCCCCCTCATGCTATCACTCTGCTAAACACTTAATTCTTACAGTGCTCTCTAATGTCTGTGTATTTACTCATTTAGTAGGACTGTTTTACTATTATAATTCTCATCTTTCTTATTACCTTCTATTATTGGTATCTTATATTACTTTGTTGTATATATTTACACTGAGAACGTATCCACTGGAGACATATTTTGTGTGTGTCCAATCACACTTGGCCAATAAAGAATTCTATTCTATTCTGTTCTGTTCTGTTCTGTTCTGTTCTGTTCTGTTCTATTCTATTCTATTCTATTCATTTAACAAAATTATCTCCAAGGTTCATGTGTTGCACCACTCTAAAGAAAAAAAAAATTCAAGTTCAAATTGTCGAAAACTACATCTAAAAATATCAATCCAGCTTGTTTATCACTTGTTTAAAAAAACCTCCAAATATTACAAAATATTGAAAATGTTTCTAATATTATCATAAGAGGTTTGGTTTAAAAAACACCATATTAATCTTTATGAATAAAAAAGTAAGTGATCTTATTTGAAGGAGTCATTAATCAAGAGACCAACTTTTGGAAAGTTAATTGTCAATTGTGCATGTTTCTATTCAGTAATATAGACCAGTGATCCCCAACCCCCGGTCCGCGGACCGGTGCCGGGCCGTGGAGTACCTGGCACCGGGCCGCGCAGCGGCCGGGGGCCATGATCGCTGCAGCGGCCGGGGGCCATGATCGCTGCAGCGAGCGGCCGATTTCTGAAAAAAACCTAAGAGCACCTGCGCAGCTACGTAGGGCTAGCGTAGACAGCGCTAGTAGCGTAGCCTTGCGTAGGCGCAGTTTGTGCTACGCTATCTACGCTAGCCATACTGAACTGCGCCTGCGCAAGGCTACGCTACTAGCGCTGGTCATCGACGCGCTCAGCGGGCCACGGTAAAATTATCAAAGGCTGACTGGTCCGCGGCAATAAAAAGGTTGGGGACCACTGATATAGACAATAGCCTTTAAAAAATGAAAGGTACTTGAATTATTGGATACATTTGTGCAAATTCTGATGTGAATTAACACAACTTACACTTCCTGTTTTATATCACATTTCATACTTTCCAGCAAATAATTATGACTTAAATGTGCATTTTGAGAATTACTAACACATGCATTTTTTAAAAAGTTCAAAATAGTGTTAAATGTAACGTTACAAGTGAATTTTCTTGCATGTGATTTTCAGCAGTTTGGATTAAAGTGGAACTTTATGTTGGAACAGTATAAAGGAGAGAATAAATATGGAGCTGGCATCAAATATAGAAGAAGAATATTACTTTCTTCCTCCCCCATATCAATTTAAAGAGAAAATATTTAGGAAATGGCTCAATGACTATGGAGAATTCTAGTACATTTTGGAGGCTGGGAGTGTGTGCATACTTTAAAAATGATTTAGAACAGGGGCTCTAGAACTCATGCAAGCACAATCATGCTCTTCACTTTGTGTGTGTGTGTGTGTATGTATGTGTGTGTGCGTGCTAATATGTCTTCTACTAACTTCATCCAACTTTGCTGAAGGAGACTTGCTTCCAACTGAATCTATTGTTGGAAGAAATGTCCTTCTGGGTTCAGTTCCAAGTGGGGAAAAAGACACTGGAAACATGGAGGGCTGCTTGGAAAGATGGTTTCAATCGTGGACAGGATCACATGGCTTGAGCTCCTGAAAAGAAAAGGGGGATCACATGGTTCCAGATGTTGAGTGAAGAAGAAAAGAGAAAAGAAGCCTTGAAGAGAGTTCCTGGGTTTTTAATACTCTCTGTTCAGCCCCACCTCTCTGTTTAAGAAATATATTGGTTGATTGGTTGTCAGACTCCCATTGGGCCATGCAGGGGCAACGCTTTAGGCTGTGTTCTGAGTCAAGTTTGGATGAGCATTGCTTCTTCCCAAGTGCCCTGAGGTGAGATGGGTAAAGGGTTAATACTAGCATGCCTTAATCCCATCACCCTGGAGCTGAAGGGAAGAGCTTTATTATGTAGAATAGACTGGCTCAGGCCTTTTAATGGTCCATTGGCAAAGTGGGGGCTATTAAGAGTGAGTCTGTTTCCTGCCTAAAAACATGTTTCTCCATTTCTCATCCAGGGAAATATAATATTCTGCTTTTTCAATATTTCCTAGGATATTTCATTCTTCTAGGGGAAGGGTGAGTGCTAACTTCATACACTATATAAAATTACAATCTGAACAAAACCATTTGTAAATTATTTGTGAATGCCCTATTTTACAGAGAGCAAACTGGCAATCACTATCTAAAGCTTTTTAGAAATGGGCCAAGATCACATACCCACTATGTCCTAATGTGATTTGTTTCATTCGGCTGTCCCATAGGTAATTCAGTCCACATATTATGATTAGGGAAATCATACCTTTGCATGATACATAAACCTCCATCTCAATGTGCATGTTTGCACAACTAAACTGTATTTCAGAAATATTTTCCCTGATTTCCTGAGTAGGATTTGCATTGTCCTGGCACTGTTCTTCTTATTGAGTAATTTAAGATCGACAACTTTGAATGTTAACTTTTATTTAAGGGGTCTTGAACCACATATTAGTGCATTTTAATGATTCCCTCCCCCCCCCCCCCTATAATATTGGTTCAGCCGGGTTAAAAATGTGAGACCGATTTTAAAAACTGTTTCTCCTCTTTCTGTAATTTGCCATATGTGATTCTATTCAGAAAGGTCAAATATCTACTTGTTCAGTTCCCAGAAGAAGCACCAGGCTGCTCTTCTCCAGCCAAATAGTTAGAAATGTTATCTGTATAAACTAGACAGTATGCAAATTAAAGTTCAGCTTCTCTGGAAGTTACATCTTGGAATCAGTTGCATAGTAATGAAGAAAGGGGGACTTCCTCACTTGCTCCTAAAGACCATAATTATGTAAGTGGCTGCAGAATTGGAATATAACAGGATTACTTTCCTAAATCTAGCTGTCCTTTGTGTTTAAAGTAATTGTGAGTTCAGCTGAGTTTAGTAACACTTCTACTGTAGCATGCATTGGATTGTGGTGCTACTCTTGAATTCTACTTCCAAAACATTTTTGTGTGAGAATTACGTTAGGAGTTGAAATACTATTTCTATTAAGAAAAGGTATAATTTTGGATCTGAAACACTTAATTGAAATTACTATAGAAACTCTTTGCATTCCTTTTCAACCTCTTCTATAATTGTGTGAAACATTGTTTAGAGTGATGAGAATTCTGGTGTGCAAGTTTTCAAAAGTGTAGACATCATACAGTGAAGTTAGAGAGGTAAGTACTACCCTGGGAAACAGGAGGTTAGTATATAATTCTCTTTTCCTTGCACATTAAGATTTGTCTTTGCATAACTAATCCATCAAGTCAAGTACTGGTCACCAGGCAACAAATGTTTTCATCTTTTCCCCTCATGTTTCTTTGGGGAAAAAAGTCCATTGCCAGGATTCAGAATTTCTTTTCTATTTGGTGGCCAATGCCTTGTGTGCTGCCCATTAATTTGAGCCAAAGACCATATTTTTGTTTATATAAAAGATAGCTATAGCAAGAGAAAAATATAAATCAAGGAAACAAACACTTGCAAACACTCACATGTATGTGGTTTAAGTCTGAAATCTTCTGTTGGGAGAAATATCCATCTGGATATTCAGTTCCAATCCAGGAGAAAGACATTGGAAACATAGAGGCTGATTGGAAACATGGTTTAATGGTGAAGCATAACCACCCCATAGGGGTTTGGGGCAGCTGACCACATGGAGTTGAGAGTGAAGGGTATTCATACTTTCTCTTGGGCTTTGCACTTGAGCTTCCTGTTCAAGAACATGTATTCTATTGGCTGTTGTAGGGGTCATAGGTGGCTCTGGAAGTTGTCTGAGCTAAATTTCGTTGAAGCCTGGAAGGTGATGTGATGTCCCCAAGAATTGTTGCAATGTTGTGAGCTCTGCTGCTAGATGGTAGACGGAAATATGGGAAAATATAATATTCTGCCTTTTTAATATTTCTCAAAATATTTCATTCTTCTAGGAAAAGGGGGTCTTCCCTCTCTGCCACCAAACACTGCAAACAATGGTTTAATTTTGATTATTTTCTTTCACAGAAATACAGACATTGTACCTTGTGGTCTACTCCAAATAAGGGGTGGGGAAAGCCTCACAAATACAATTGGTATTATCCATCTCATGAATACTTTTCAGAAAAATGTTGTCATCTTTTAGACTCATAATTTTAAGTCTAATAGAGGCATTCATAAACTATCTATTATTAACTGTAGTTTATCCTCCCAAACATAAATACAGTTGTATTTCAAATGAAGGTAAATATACGTGCTGTAGCCCATCCTTCTGGGAACCTTCTCTCTCTCCAGAATATATGCAGTGGGCTTTTCTATGTGTTGTATTTATGTGGTTCCTAGCTGTGTGTAGCTTTTAGTAGTTAATTAGGGTGTTGATGGCTTCCCATTAAATCATTTGTTGTTGTTTCCTTGTGCCACTGCACCCTTGGCTCCTAAGTACCTGATAGGCTGGTGGTAAATCAGCACTCCTATTAACAGACAAGAGGCCCATTTCCTAGGCTGCAATCATTTCTGTAAAAAGCTACACACAACCAGGAATCATATAAATGAGTAGAATAAACCTTTGGTCTTGGTGACTGACTTACAATTGTATTGTTCAATATATTACTGCCCAAATTATCAAAGAAAACTTTTCTTTTCCAAATGGAGTTTAGTTGTACTTCATATATCTTCAGATCATTTTACACTGTGAAGTGTGGCTGTCTTTACATGTGTTCAGATTGCTAGTATATACCACAATGATTTTTGAATATAAGCGTTATTTCCATAGACATACATACATACATACATACATACATACATACATACATACATACATAGATGTATGTATGTATGTATGTATGTATGTATGTATGTATGCATGTGTGTATATACATATATAAACACACAAACATACACATATTTTATAAATGAATAATAAATAAAAATACAGTTTGTGTTTAGGGATCTCTTTTCCTACTCCCTAACATGTTGTACAGTGCTCTAAAATAATACCATATAAGTTATGGTCAGTTAAATACATTATCTTTTTTCTCCCAGACCAGTTATGCATTAATATTGGGGAAAAATTGCATTGATTACTACTACTACTATTACTACTACTACTCCATGTCAGCCGTTTTAGCCAATAATCCTAAAGTCTTAACCTATGGTCGCTGGAATACACAATGGAAGCATTGAATTTCCATTTCTTTTTGTTAAATTACTCAATATGTACTTTGTGAGAGAAGAATCAATATAACTATAAAACAACTTTTCTGGGTGGCAATACTTACTATGTGGAATACTGTCATGTTCTCTCTCTCTCTCTCTCTCTCTCTCTCTCTCTCTCTCTCTCTCTCTCTCTCTCTCTCCCTCCCTCCCTCCCTCCCTCCCTCCCTCCCTCCCTCTCTCCGTCCCTCTCTCCCTCCCTCTTTCCCTCCCTCCCTCTCCCTCTCTGCCTCTCATTCTTTTGTTCTTTTTCCACTCCACAGTTAGAAAATAAGAACAGGATTCAGCTGAATTACTGTCAAGTGTTCCATCAAATAGGGATATATATCTCTTTATCTTTAGTGTCTTTTCAGCAATGCTGGCCAGGGATCAAGTTATTAAAAATCTTATAGCTTTTGTTTCAGTTATTGAACTGGCATTAAATCAAAGAGGCATTGTTATTCCAGCTGTATCTGTCGGTTTTTCATGGCCGTGCTATTTCTGCACTTCATTGACTTATGAACGCATGCTGCACAAAGCCCATGGGTAACCAATGACCAAATTCAGTTAATGAATTTCACTGTATTTGGATTTTTTTTAATGTAGCTAGTTGAACAGAATATAAACATTTCTAAAGAAAGAAAGACTTCCTTGCTTTTATTTATGTATAACTCATCTGAAATGACATTTCCAGAAACTGTGTTTACAATGTAATGTAAACTAAGTTTTTGCTTCATTTATTAGATGGAATCAAAGCATCCACCCAAGAGAAGAGAACAAGACAATAATTACAGCAACCAGCGGAGTCATCCCAGGTTGGTGGGCATAAATGAGATTGCCTGCAATCACTGATAGGAAGAGAAACAACTTTGATACTGATAGCAGCAGTCAACCAGCAGAGTAAGATCTAAAAATTGATGACATGGAGAAATAAAAGAAAAGGATGATCATATTGCAAAAATATATAGGATTTTATATGCAGTGTCAGAGTATTGATGGTGAACATTCTTCCAAACATCCACAATGGGTTGTTTTCAAACTGCTTTGTTAGAAGGTATGTTACTTGTGCCGTCAGTCCATAGACATCAATTCATTCATCAAAACTTTAACAAGTCTCTTTTTTTGTAAATCAAATATAGAAAAATAATATATGTTTGTTATTTGAATATCCCTTTTCATTACTATTCCATTAGCTGGTTTCTTTTATATGTTCAGTGTAACACATTTTTAATGACATTCATGTAGCCTGTCACTTTGAAATCCACTTTGAAATCAGTCTCCATCATATCAGGTAGAATGTGCTTCTCGTCTGTGACTTCTTTAAAACATAGTTTAAAAGAGAGGTAGATTCTCCAAAATTAACTTCTGGATACATTGTTCAAAAATATTCTTCAAAATGTCCAATGTTGAAATATTTTGCTTTATTCTGTCTTTATGAGTTGAGTTGAGGAGTGTTCTTCTCCTTTGATTATATATTTTTTAAAATAAAGAAAAAACATTTTTTCCACACTAAGAATTCTTTATAATTAATCCCACCATCCTTTTTCTGTACCTACAGCTCATTTGTAACTTTCTAAAATAAAATGTTTTTAATCAATCTTTTGCTGTTTATTCCGAAATGTTTTAATATCATTAAGCTTCTATTTAAAACTTCTCTGATTAGAATTAAAGAAAATTCACCTGGTGCTGTAAAACTTACACATCTAAAAGTTTCTAATACTGAAAAGCAATTAACAAGCAATTTTAAAAAGTGATTAGAAAAAGAATATGAGAATTTTATGTCCTTTCAAAAGAACCAACCACTGTTTGGATGGATGGGTATTTTCTTATCTACCAGAACTGTAAGTCTGCCAGAGTTCAATTTTTATGTTGTCCTCATGAGAAGCAGCTGCCTGGAGCCCTGATGGTTGATTTCAAGTATTCTTCTTGTACAAAGAAGAATTATAAAGAACTGGTCTTCTCACCAACTCTACATTCTGCTGTGGTCATCATGCTTTTCATGGAGCCATCCATAGTTCACCATTTTTTTTCTCCTAAGAAGAAGATCTTCATACAAATCCCTTAGCCTTTTTTTCTTTTAACCAAATAATGGAAGAACAGGATCAACTTTCATTAAAATGACTTAGAAAAGATAAAGAAGATGTTTTGGCATAATAATATTTTTTTTTAACCAAGATCTGAGAATTTGGAGAGCCAAATAACCAAGATTCTGAACCGTAATGGAAATATTTTATAAAATTCGGTAAGATGTAAGATTGTGCCATAAGTGCCATAACTGATTTTTGGTCTTTTCAAGATTATGAACCCCTTGGACATTTTGTCAACAAGAAAAGCAATGCATGACATATACAGCTTCTAATAAATGAAATGCATTTAGCAAAAGGCCAAAAAAAGTTACAGAAATGAAACGGAAAGTCTCAAATAGTCATTTTCTAAGTGTATTTGAAGGACACTCTACAGTGTCACAAAAGACACACTGGTGTACTCTGAGAAATAAATTAAACAATTAAAGTCACAGGAGCCCAATGAATTCATTCATTAAAGAGATGACCTACTATTCAATGACTCATATAATTAATTATCGTGGCCCTTCCCTCCCTCCAATTAATTAAAGAAAATTAATTTATGAGGCATTCTACCATAATGCCATAAAGCACTGGTACAAATGGATATTCAACCATTCCTGGAATAAAGTTGTAGATGAATTGACTACACTCAGAGGAAGTTGCCAATTACATCTCTAAATAAGTCAGTATTGGTAAAATTGTTTTATTTCAATCAGGGATTGAGTGGGCCCAATGCAACCACAATGGTTTTAAACTGTTAGTTTTAACCACAAACTGCTCTGACTTTAGTGTTTGTTGTGGCCAGCCTGCAGCCAGTGGAGCTGGCATCAGAATTAGAGAGTGAGGAGGTTGGGGAGGAACATGGGCCAGTCCTGGAGGCTGGGGAAGGTTCAGATGAGGGCTCTGCATTGGATGTAGAGACAGGGCCAAGGCCATCTGGCAGTGATCAGGTGCCTACGGAGCTAGACAACTGTGAAGCAAAGGAACAACTGGAGCCTGTTCCCAGTGTGCATATTTGTAGAGTTGCCAAAAGAAGAGAACAACTCAGAAATTAGGGTCGACTTGGGAGTAAAGTCACAGGTGGAAGGTGTTTGGCTCCTCCCATAGGAAATAAAAGATGAGCAAAAGTGCAATGGGTTTTTGCAGGAAACAATTTGTTCATTTGTTCATTAGATTCATTTCAGGAGTGTGAAGATCTGTCCATGAATTTCAGAGACTCTGTGCCCAGTATTTCCTTGCATAGCACCTCATTTGGACAATATTTACATGGTAGCTTTCCAAAATACCATAGATCTGTAGTCATAATTAATCCTTTGAAAGACTGTTTGCCAGGCCTTGCTGAATGTGAATGAGAGAAATTCACATTCATTTAATAAAAGGGATTTTTGTTGCGACCAGGAATCTGCTTTGTGCTTTTTGGGGAAGCCTGGGTAACAACAGTGTTATCTGAAGAAGATCAAAAGATTAGCTCTCTCTTGTTGCTGCAGGCACAAAGATGAAGTCCTTTGAAAGAATGAAAATAGAATTGTTCTAATAATTTCATTAAATAAATGAAATACATACTTGTTCATCCCTAGTAAGGCAACCTTAATTTTTGCAATCCTTCTCCCAAGAAGTAAGGAAAAGTGACAGAAAGTGATAGCCTCCTAGCTCCCTTGTAGTACTTGGGTATCCAATAAAAATAGTTTGATTTTCCTGATCATCACTGTCCTGGATTAAGTGATTACCCTATGAGAACTACAAACTAAATTAGATGTGTATATTCAGTTAGTTCAGACTCTGGAGGCTGAATCATTCTTGTGTTCACTTGAGAATTAACTTAACATTCTAGTAAATCTTTTAAAACTTTCCCCATAAGTGGCATAAATGATGTGTGTGTGGGGGGGGGGGATATTAAAAACTTTAGAAACATTTATGATCTTGTCAGGACTAGCTGAAGCAGCAAATAGCTCTCTTCTTCAACTATTTCTGGAATGCTACTAAAAAAATTATAAAAGCCTTTTTGAGGTGAGTTTGATTATTGGTGACATGCCTATGATATTTTCTTTTTGCAACAAATGGGAAAGTGGTTTGTCACCAGCTTCCTCCTCCTTCTGTTGCTGCTCTTTGTAACCTGCAGATCTATCCCATGGTCCTAGAGCAGGGATGTCAAACTGGCGGACAGCGGGCTAGATGTGTCACATGTAGGCTATGCCCAGCCCAGCTCCGCGAAGGGAAAAACATCACAAAATGTCACATGACGGCATTGTGACGCTGAGTGTGTGACACCCTTGTCCTAAGGCTTTATTGATGTCTCCCATCCTAGTAACCCAATCTGACCCTGTTTATCTTTTCACGGACAGGCCAAGACTGAGTGTTAAAACATGTAACTACTTATGGCACTTTGGAAGTGCAGTATGCAATGATTTAGCTGTTTTCCCTTTGTAGCTCCTTTCGATTGATTTTATTTTATTTATTTTTGTTCCACAAATGATGGTCTTTTCACCCTGTATCATAGCTATCAAATAAACATAGTCTTATTTCAGTGGATCAACTACTGCAGATTTGCTAGCAGAGGAAAGATGAAACAATCTCTTAAAATGACAGTCATGGCTATCAGCAGGACTGTTTCTCCTTGAAGTAGGTGAATAGTCATTCTGCTTTCTGAAGTTACTGACAGGTCATCAATAGTTATTAAAGTTCCCTCTGACACTGTACAAGAAATTGGCATTGCATCATTTGTAGGTACACCTTTACTAGTGTCAATCAACATTACTACCTGAATTTTTAAAATTTTCTTTTGGTCACCCATCCATGTTATTTCCCTGTTTCCCTGAAAATAAAACTTTCACGGATAATAAGCCCAATTGGGCTTTTGAGCGCATGCACTAAAATAAGCCCTTCTCCAAAAATAAGCCCTCCCCGAAAATATTGCAACACAGCAGCAGCTGTGAGGTGACCACACTTGCCACCTCCTGCACCTCAAAAAAAATGAAGCCAAGTGCTTATTTCAGTGGTCAAAAGAAAATAAGACCCTGCCTTATTTTCAGAGAAACACAGTATTATCTGATGTAGGTGATGATACTGAGAGATGTATATTTCTTTCTTTATGACATTAAATCACGATCCCCTCATAATTCTTATGAATTACAGCTTGGCTTTACACAAGCAGGAGCTACAGCAGCCAATACTCTGGCTTCAGTAAAAGGTCAGATTACTACAGCATGGTACCACAAACCTGATAAATTTGGTTCAATTCTCTCTAGGATTCTTTTTTTTAAATGGAAACAAGGCTTAGCCATTGTCCAGGAATTTCAGAGTGATAAGTCAGTAACTAAGTTATACTTTGGTCTTTGTGTTTGGCTTTCACTAGGGCTAAAACTCTGTGAAAGGAGCTTTTAATTCATAGCTTGCATCTCTTGAAAAGACGGATAAAAACTTCAGATATTAAATCCTGTGTGCTATTCATACCAGCTTGAAGTTCAGGAGTGGGGCATGATCCAGTGATCTCCAAGAACTAGGGGAACTTCACAGAAGCAACTTTAGAATTATTTACAGTATAATATCCATTAATAAAATAAACTATTATACAATGTGTGTGTGTGTGTGTCTGTGTGTGTGTGTGTGTGTGTGTGTTCCAGCATAACTCTGGAGCACCTTAAGATGACTTACCCTCTGGAAACAAATGCTGGGTGGGTGGGGGTTAAAAACACCCCTGGTGTGTCTGTGTGCGCATGTGTGTTCCACCATAACTCTGGAATGCCTGGCCCATTAAGGAGTGCAAGTATGGCATCCTAGAGTGGCAACTGCTTGTTATATGGAGGGAGAAGGGAGAGCCTGGGCCATTAAGCAGAGTGAGTGTGGCATCCTAGAACAGCAATTGTTTGTGATGTCCGTTGCCTTTTCCTCTGGAAAGCCAGCCATGATGTTTGCCTTCCAGTAGACCATTGATGGATTTTGGGCAATGTGCCAGGATTGTAGACAGGGCAGGAAAGAGGAGTGCATAGGAGGGGGAAGGAAGAAGGCAGGGATGATGGTAAGGGAGTAGGGGGAAGAAAGGCCCCTCCCTGTCAGACAAATGTTTTGATGTCTATAAATACCTGGGCAATGCCAGGTTATCAGCTAGTACAAGATAAAAATAGAATTTCAGATCACTTATGGATAAAGTTAGTTTCAGTAGCAGAATTTAAAAGTAAAGTTTGGAATGTGGGAGAGCTCACTTTAGCACCAACGTTTCTTAGAAATAATGGATATGTAATTTTAATTACCTCTTTAATACATAAAAAATTCCTCAGGTGATAGATGTATCTTTTGCACTTCACCCAACCAGCCTCCTGTTAAAGATAATGAGCTCGAGGATATTCTTATCATTTTACATACAGGTAAGACTCTATGGAAGATACATTATATTATGAAATATATAAATCATGAATTGGATGTCAATTTTCTGTAAAATCCTTAACTAAATATATTGAGGTGCTCATACAGTCAGAGTGGACTTTAAGTATAATTATATTTATCTTTTTAAAATGTATAGGTCACTGCCTGTTAATTATAGACCAGGTGGTTTGATAAATAATTTGGCTAAGATGCATAATTATTTCTAATTGAAGAAGTAGGAAAAGCATGCAAAGCACGGCATTTATCATTCTTTCTAAACCCTTTACCAGCTTAATATTTTCTTCTGGTTAATGAAGCATTATATTGCATCTGCTGGCGTCTATGCTTCTCTGTTCTCCCCTCAAATAGTGTCTCATTGTTTGTGTGCATACAGGCACCGGAAAACATAGGATGTGTTGTGTATGTTGCAATCTGGATCACAGGAGCAAGAGCAGGATTTTTTTTCTTCTTCACAACCCCCAGTTTGATCTGGCCCATTTTCCAGCTCGCTGTGTCTATTCTTCTCATTTGTCAGAGAGTCATTATGCAATTCATTATACCTTTTACATAATTTCTTTGTAATAGTTTGGGGGATTTGAAGGAATGATTGGTGAGTGGGTACAGACTAATAACAGGTTTCTTGGGTATAGTTATCTATTATTGACAACTATTGTATTCTAAACAGGTGTGGGCTGCTATGGGGTTTGGGAAAACCCATAGCTAACATTATGGCTGGTTCGCAGGACCTCCAAACCCCACCCCTGGCTGGTCCCACCTATCCCTCACCTCCCAGGAGTCTCCACACAGCTCGTTTCAGGTGCAGGGCCCACACGGCGGTTCGGGGAGGGGGGGGGAAATGGGCCACCTGGAAATTCCAGAAGGCTGGAAATGGACTCATTTCCAGCCTCAAGAGGGCCTCCTGAGCACAGGCAGTTTTCACCCTCCCAGAGGCTCGAGGAAAGCCATGGCCATGCCACCCAGCAACTGGGTAGAGAACCCGTTGCTGAAATGTTTGAAGCCCACCCCTGAGTCTAAAGCATTTGTGTCATAAATTTCCATATGCCACAAAGAGCACATTATTTCCTTTAATTGATTTCAGGGAAGCATTCAACACAATTGATAGGAACCTTCTTTTGGAAGAAATGCATTTATCCTTAGATTGATCCTCAAACATACAATTTCGCATGACTATTAGTTCCACCTTTTCTTAAAAACAAAAACAAAAAACAGTACAAACAAATTTACACATTGGCTCTTTAAAAAAAATGCATAGTGCTTTAATTAAGAAACTAAGAGCTCTGAGGGAAATACTTTCTTTTATTTCCATAAATATTATATCGTTTTATTTTCTTCTGCCTAGATGGGTCTCAGGAATCACAGAAGCATATGTTTATTGATTGATAATTAATTCTGATAAATCAAAAGTGAAGATGTCAAAAGATGGGCAGAATATAATAAATACATGGGATATTTATTATGGGTCATCAATGAGGGTAATATTTAATTTTCAAACTATTAAAGATCAAATTATAACCCCATAAAGAAATGAGACTGGAATATTGGGATTACAAATTCTTCATTAAAACAATCTTCAGTACAACATTTTGTGATTTATGTCAGAAACAGTATGTTTTTGAATGATAATTGGAACTTATTGATTGTTTGGACTAACTTATTAAGACATCTTTGGCTATCAACTAAAATTGAATATAGGTTTTTAAAGCAGAGTAACAGAAGACCTGGTATATATCCATGGAAGAAATTATTCTTGGTCAACAGAGTTATTGGCTCCACTCTAGAGATGTGGTTCTTCTCAGTCCTATTTATTTCAGACAAACATTAATGGTGACTTTAGAGAGCAACAGAGACATATCCTTACTGAAATATTTCCCTTCCCAAGCATCAAGAATTTCCTTATGCAATAATTAAAAACAGAAACCGGAGACTGTGCATAACTTTCTATATTTGACAACAAATTGAAATATACTCACTATGTTATTGTGGTGAAACTAACCAGTTAGGTCTCCCATATTATCTATTTTAGTGTTTCTCAATCTTTGCATGTTTAAGGCTTGCAGATTTCAACTCCCACAATTTCCCAGTGAGTCATGGCAGCTGGGGAATTCTGGGAATTGAAATCCACACATCTTAAAGTTGCCAAGATTGACAAACACTGTGTCAGCTCCTCTCCATTAGTTAATTAGGAAAGAATGACCATGAGACTCCATGCGTAGAAATCAAATGTACTTTTACTAATTAAAAATGGTTAAAGGCAATGCATAGCGAAATCTGGTTAATTAGGCGTGAAAACAGTTGATATATAGAATAGCCCATTCCCCACCCCTTGGCATCATAGACCCAGTCCAATCATAAGTCTTCCAAATGTCAGGTGCAAGATAACTTCAAAAGGCATCACAAAGATGGAATGTCGGTGCCGTTAGAGCTGGCGGGAAACACCCACGCATGCATAGTCCAATCAATCGGTAGACTTCAGAAACTTCCACCAGCACAATGAGTAACCCCTCCCAAATACCATGCCCTCCCTCCCCGTTTCATGGCAGCTGAAGCGATAGCAAAGCAGAAGCTGACACACTGATCTATTTAGTAGTCTTTGTATTTAAGATATCAGTGATCTTACTTTTCAAGATTGTATGGTCTGTATAAAATTAGTCTATACTTCAGAAAATTGGCATGTGTTTATTAATTCAATCAAGAACCAAGAATTGCAAGGTTACCCTCTTTGTGCCATCCTAAAAGTAATATTTTATTGTTAAATGTAGTAATGAGTTATATATTTTACTAGCTGGATACCGTGATTCATGACAAAACAAGGTGATCCGGCAATCTTGTTGGAGAACTCTTGCTGGAGAAATCTTGTTCACTTTGGTTCAATCCGTTGGCTCAGTAGTGGTCAGTGATTGAAACAAATAAGGGAATATCACTCCTGCCGCCTTGAGTCTGGAAGCAGTTCCATAGGCGGAAGGCGTAGACATTGTGGTGAGGTACCAACATTTAGTTCTGTAAGGAGCCCCAGATTGCTTCTGAACTGAGGTAATGGAGTGTGAGGCAACTGGCAGTTGGAACAGAGTTCTTTTCAGGTGAGGAGGGGTGGGTGGGGTAGAATGACTAACTCCTTATTATCAGAGTGTGTTAAAATAAGGCAAATGCCACTTGGAAGGGAGTTGTTTTCAGGTGGGGAGGGGGAGTATAATTCTTTAGCATCAGAGTAAGTTAATTATTGTATAAGTAATACTAATGATCTGATGGTCCTTTTGAAAAATCCTTTCTTAGCGAGCACCTAGAAGCCAAAAGGAACATATGTGCCAAATTTCAAGTTTGTAAGCTTTACGGTTCTGGAGATTTCATGACGAGTGAGTGGTATTTGGCTCATTTTAATAAAGGTCTAATTACAGCATACATTAAGGTAAAAATAATACTTTTGGTAAAACTTTTTGGCTGAAGAAATAATGCATCTCTCTGCTCTCCATTAAAAACATTGTGGTGCCCTTTTGTCACTGGGAACCACATCTGAATCATACCTTGTGGTTTCCTAGTTAGAAAGTAGCTTCGTTCATAATGTGTCTATGCTCCAATTATTATTCCATCATATATAATGTTGTGTGAAACAGAGAAGGCATATCTTACAAACACCCTTATCCTAAATTGAGACTCCTTTGGGACTATCTTTACACCATGTCATGAAAACCCATTAACTACTTGTTGGTGTAAGAGTTGCTGATGGAACGCATTCCTGTTGCCAGGGAAACCATGATTTAGTCACCAGATTCTGTCTGCACGTGATGTGGGTTTGAATTTTGGATTACCTTCCAAAGGTATTTCTGTTCTAGGTATTTTATACCTCCAAAGGTTTTTCTGTTCTACCAGACTGTTAATTCCTCTTAAGAGATTTTGTGTTATTTTACAAATGTCACAATCATAAACAATACTCACTTTATTTTACAACAGGTTTGGATTTATTCTTCTGCTGTATGAATTTGACATAATATATTTCATTCTTTAAATATGTTATAAATAAATTCTCCCTTGAGATAAGTTCAATCCTGAATAATTTTAAAGATGCAAGCATGTTGTTTACTTGGCAAAAATAACCTGTAATTTGAAATTGCATTCTTCCAATACTTTTTTTTTTAAAATGTCCCAATGGTCTTTAAATTCCTGATGTCCCACATCCCATTACAATTAGGATGTGATCTCTCTTTTTTTTTTTTTTACTTTCTCAGGTCAGCCTGAGAAAGTATCAAATTTAGCTAAGTGTTCTGACCCCCCCGCCTTGACGGCTCATTAACAAACGCAGACAATTAAACTTAAAAGGACTTTTCTTTATCAGTTTTCAGTTCAAACTGGCTTTGAGCCCAGAAATAACATAAACATCACTCTCCGATAAGAATTCAAAACAAAAGCTCTTACAAACACAGCCCTTCTTCCACCGTCTCCACGGATCAGATTTACATGAAAACACCAAAGCATTTATCCAAATGTAACAGGCATAATCACGAGTAGTAATCACATAATGTTTTATCAAACACGGAACTCACGAAGGAACGTTGACTCCAGCGACTGGGGCGTGGCAGCATCCCTCCTTTTATCTCCCAACTTGCTTCTAACCACTCCCAGCTGCCTAATGAATCTTGATCCCGAAAAGACTCTCAGCAGAACTGCTGAGTCACAACAGCTAAGTACTATCACCAGGTTTAAATAAAAATACAAATCTGACTGCAATGGCTCAATATGTAACTCAACAGCAATAACTACGAGGAGATGTTGGAGTCATAGTGGACAATCATTTGTATTCAGTATAAGCCAGCGGTAGTCAAAAAAGCCAATGAAAACCTAAGCTGCATCAACAAAGGGACAAAATCAAGATCATGCGAAGTTTTAATACCACTTTATCATGCCACATCTTGGAATATTGCATCCAGTTTTGCTGCCCATGATATAAAAAAGACATTAGTTGAACCTCTAACAAAAGGGATGGGTTTTGAAAGCCACCCTCAAAGAAGTTGAAAAGTAGATGCACAGCAAAATTAAATGATTTTGTACAAAACTGATACATAGAAAAGTGTCCTCAAAAACCAAAAAAAGAAGGGGAGAGAACAGTGAGAAATTGAGTGGGAAAGAGTTGGGAAGAGAAAAATGGGGAAGAATCAAAGGTTCTTATTTTATAATCTCCTTTTCATCTTATCTCTCAGCATTTCCTTTACTCACCCTATAATTTTTCCATGAGCTTTTTCATGGGCTGCAGTTATTTATTCAAATTAGTTTGAATATGATTCAATATTATTTAGAGTCATTATACACTACACCAGAAATGTTTTTCTGAGATTGAGAAGATGAAGAATCCAATCAAAAATTAGAATTTATTTCTGAATCCCTAGCAAACAGCCTGCTTATGAAACTCCAAATTATACCCTTAGCATTTCTAAATCTAGCTTGAATAAGTTTACAACTTTAAACAGCACAATAAAATTAAGTTATGTATTTGCAGGTAGGAAATGGAATCTCCAGCCACGATGCATATTTAAAATGCCACTTTCACAAAGAAATGATGTGGAAAGAGATGGGACCTGTTTCAATAGCTCTAAGTAGTTTCTTATGCATAAGTCATTACCGTGAATTTCTACTTCCATGGTTGTATTTCTACATATTTAATTTGCTTATCAAAAAATTCAACCTCTCCAGTTCGAGGCATTTTGGTAGAAGATGGGTGATAGACCACAGTTATTATACACTAATTTTGGAGCAGAGGTCTTGCTTACAACCCATCCTGCAACAATATGGAAATATAATTCAAGGTCTACTCTCTTGTAATATCACACCAGTGGTGGGTTCCTACCAGTTAGGACTGGTTCGGCCGAACTGGTAGTGGTTTGGCGACCTGGGTCTCTGCCACGGTCCTGAACCAGTTCTCTGGGCGGCGCCATAGGCACCGCCATCTTGTTTTTCACTTCTGTGCATGTGCAGAACAATTTTTATTGCACTACGCATGCACATGCAGCGTTCATCAAGCACACATGGCACACACACGAGCGAACTGGCAGTAGTGCCTACCGTAACCCACCCCTGTATCACAGCACATATTTTCTTCATTTGGCATCAGGTGGAGTAGCTTCAAAGACTTGTGCAAGCAGCTACAGTTTTCCAGCACGGGGTCATGTTCTCACTCATGTCTAGATAAGTCTTAAAGATATACAAATTGAGGGTAAGGTGAGAAAGGCAATGTGTCTGTTAATCTGCTGATGTAGGGATGGAGCTGCTGAAAGAGAGGGTAAAGAGTTTTTAAGTTGAGTTAATTTCAAGAGATGCTCAAAGGGAGGGAGAGAGTAAGGAAAATTGAAGAAACAGATCTCCAGAAATCAGAATTCTGGAAATACAAAAATAAAGTGGGGGGATGGAGATAGTGAAGAAGAGTAGCCCAGTCTGTTCCATTATTTACTCTTACATAATCAGGGCTTCAACAACTTTGAACCCATTTTAGTTTAGAGTTGAAATCTATTATATTTTATAAAGTGGGCCAGAAATCTATACCCTCCTCCTCCTCATATGTAATTGTAATGATTGCACAATGAGAAATGTTTTGCCCCTTTCTCAAGCAATTGTGATTCTTAAATGGAAAAAAACCCTGTCATTCAATAAAATGCCTTAAAGGAAATATATACAACCATTAATAATAATGGCATGAAAGCAATTGTATTGCTGAAGCATCACATCAACTTTATGTGATCACTAAGAAATGACAACCTGGAGATTAACCAATATATTATGACCTGTCAGCCAGTGAGATAGGCAAGGTCAAGAAACAGACATGGCATGGATTTTAGAAATGCTTTTTATTGTTTTGGAGTAGAATGACAAAATCTTGAAAGCCCACCAGAATCTCTTTTGTGCGCCAAACAAAATAAGATAGGGCTAGGCAAAATTGCTCTCTTAGAATTTTCTCAGGCCTATGTAATTTTTTCTAAAAGTTCTGCTTATTGATTGGCTTATTTCTTTCCAATTCCCAAGGCTGGGATTTCAGTTTGTGTGGTTGAAATATGGAAGCTTATCATGTTGTATTATTCTATATTCATTTTCATCTTTGCTACATCTAACAACATTACATGCATTTTAAGTATGGTACCCCTGTTTGAGAGTACTGTACATTTGATTTTGCTGTATTTTTTTTATTGTGGCTTACATATACTATGAAATTTCATTTATGATTAGCAATATTCTTAACTCAAAATGAAGAATCAGATCTTGGACAGGTAATGCAAATATATTCCCTGCTCACCTATTAGCTTTAAAAATTGGCTTTTTCTGATCTCAAAATTCCAAAATTGGATAGCATCAGATGACTTACTCTCTGGAAACAAATACTGTGGGGGTAAGACACCCCTAGCACCACTTGGGGTGTGTGCTCTGTTAAGATACAGCCTGTTGTGCCTTAAAATGGCTTCTACCATACTGCCTTAAAATGGATTCTAATGTACAGCACTGTGGAGTTGCCATGGTAATGGCTTCACTGTACTCCACAAAGGGGCTCCTCTGGTGAGGGGGAAAATCCAACATTAGAAATTGTGGAGACATTCATGGAAGGAGGGCTGGGATAAATAAATACCCAGGCAGTGTTGGGTTATCAGCTAATACAAAATAAAATTGAATAGGACTGTTTTGTGAATAAGAAGGATTCCAAATTTCCTTAATTCTCTTCTTGGCAAAATGTTTGGAATTGTCTAAGTAAATGTACTCCCTTTGCAACAAATAATAAGTGTTGGGATGTCTCTTAGCAATCAATTCTTCTTCTCTGATGTCTCCACATGATGTACGGCTTTGGCATCACTGCAGTCTTGATATTATAAGACTGTTTACTTATGAAAGAGCAAGCCTAACATTCAAGGGGAAGTTAGGAGTTAAGGGTTTTTGTAAAATATTTTCCTTCAATCTTTCAATGTAAAAGAGGACCCTCTTATTTTATTTTTATTTATTTATTTGCTGCAAATGACAGGGACTTGAGCTTCCTTTCCTCAGTGATTTGCCATCACAATTTATCGATGCAAGTTCTGGGGTATTTGCCAAACAAACGAAGAAAAAAAGCCACACTTTGAAGAGTCATATGCAGCCCATGGAATATGCCTTGACTTGAATTATTTTCATGTTTCTCATTTATACTGAACTTTCAGTTCTGTCTTATTTATGGCTATTAGAGCTTGATTGCTCAGCAGTTCAGTGACATCAGAGCAGCAAAATTCAGAGACGTTAGTGACACCCTGACCAAGCTTCTTCCCAGCCCCTGTTGTGTCTGCAACGATGAGATCAAACCTTTCCTGCCTCTTCATATTCAGCCATGGGTTGTGAACATGTGAACATTTCACATCTTTGCCATTCTGTTTACAAATTGCGCTTGGAGGAAGCATTCCAAACAGCTTTGTTCTTTTCCCAGTAGTCATAGCTGTATAACAGGGATCACCTTTCCAGAGTCAAAATGCCTGCTCTTTTCTTCAAGGAAAGAAACAAATAGCCAAGGTCACAAATGAAGGAAATGAAGATTTAAACCCCTGGCATTTAAAAGTCCTTTGGCTCCCAGGGTTGACATTTGGCAACCCTGGGGGGCTCTTTGTGATTGGCTTATCCTTTCTCTGGTAGACTCGAGGGCTACTCTGTGATTATGCTCATCCATCCATCTACCTAGGGCTGTCTTCTTTACAAAAGACCTTCGGTTCCACAGATTTCCCCTTACACCTTTAGGATAGCTCTTTTTATTAAATTATCTATAATCAGCTATCTGTTATTAAATAAAAGCTATTTTACTGAAGCAGGAACAATCTCAGAGGTGCAAGAAACCTATTAGAAGTTCAGTATCCTTGTTATAGGTAACAGATGGGACAGAGAGTAGTGAGGGAAGCAAGAGAGCAAACTAATGCACTAGAGATACATACATCAATCAAAGATGACAGGGCAAGACTGAGAAATACAAAGAGGGATGTTTTCCCCACATGTTCTATTGTTTCTCAGATAATTCCTATCCAAGCTGAGGAGAAAACAGGAAAGGCAAATTAATCCTGGATTATTTTAATGCTACATATGTCCAGCTTGATGACATATAGATGGGTTGGCTTTTAGACTCTATTATATCCCAGATTAGCTATTTGGCTCCCTTCCGTTTTTCTGGACTATAGTTCCAGGTTTTCCTTTAGATTGGGCTGATTAGCTCAGGTTAGCTCACCCTAATGCAGGGACGTGCAGTCACTAGAGGCAAGGGAGGCAGAGCCTCACCACTCTCCTCAGGAAAAGAAAAGAAATTTAAATATTTTTTTAAATAATTAAAGCCAAGATAGTTGCTACCAGATTCCAGGTTACAGTGGCTTGGTGTCTGCTTAGTGTTAACCAAAGCAGGAGGCGAGAGAACTCGGGGCCTCTTTTCCATAAGGAATTTTTCGCCTTCTAAAAGTTAAGAAAGAGTTAAAAGGCAAAGAAGTTCAGATGGAAAAGAGGCACTAATTCTCCCGCCTCCTGATCTAGAAGCAGCCAATCATGTCTTCTTGAGCACGCTTACGTTGGGTGGGTTATTTCGGAGGGCGCGCTTCAGAGGAGAGAGGAGTGGGGGAGAAGGAGAAGGCTCGCTCTTCACCCCTCCCCAACCTTCCCAGGGTCCAGATTCCCTTCGCTGCAAGCCTTGCTGTCTCTTGTATCCCAAAGGTGGGTGGGTGTGGGAGCTTTGGTGGCCCCAATTCTTCTCTGGGGGGCGGGGGGGGTGTCTCCTGGGGCTGCTGGCTAGATAGACTCCCGAGGAGCGACTCCTTCCCTCCTAGTCCCCCTGTGGGTGGCTGGAAATGTCTGTGCATTTCAGCCAGCCACAAAACACTTAGCCGGGGGTTTCCTTACAAGAGCCAGGCGGGAGAAGCCCTCGTTTCTTTCTTGTGGAGACAGGCACTTTGCATCGCGGGAGCTGCCAAGCACCTTTACTGCAGACCTGGGCGCTTGGCGGCTCCCATGATGCAAAGTGCCCCGCCGCCCACCCGCTGACTCGGCCTGCAGCTGCTGCTTCTCCAAGCTCCGCCACTGGAAGTCTCGAATCGCCTCTGGGGGAAGGCTGAGTGAGAAGCGGAGCGAAGCTTCTCCGCAGCCTCCCGGTGCTGCACAGAGGCTCTTGCAGGAGCGCGTGCGGGGCTGCTCCGGGCCGCTGGCATGCGCTCCTGCAAGAGCCTCTGCGCAGCGCTGGGAGGCCACGGAGAAGCTTCGCTCCGCTTCTCACTCAGCTTTCCCCCAGAGGCAATCCGAGACTTCCAGCGGTGGAGCTTGGAGAAGCAGCGGCCGCAGGCCGGGTCAGTGGGTGGGCGGCAGCATCGGGGGTGGTGGGGCACTTTGCATCGTGGGAGCCTCCAAGCACTTTTGCTGCAGACCCGGGCGCTTGGCAGCTCCCGCGATGCAAATTTTCCCCCCACCGCCGAGGGCGAACGCTGCCCTGCTTCGCAAAAGGATGCCCAGCTGAGCCTCACCAGGCATAAACCTCACCGCACGTCACTGCCCCTAATGTATGTGACTTATTAAAGGGGGTTTGATAGAGAATGTGGGATATGAGCAATACAAAAACACACAAATCGTGCAATCTCTATTATTTAAGGGGAAATGCTTCCTCTGTAGTAATTACTATGTCACAGTGATGGTGATACTGGGCTTTATCCTGAGTTTCCCCTAGATGATTGAAGCATTATTCATTTGTGGGTGTCCCCTCATTTTGTCCATACCACACTAACCATGTGATGTAGGCTGAGCTGGAATATATTGTTTGATCCAAAGGAAATAATCCAAAGATGCATGGTCAGCGGGAGACTGAAATTGTCCAGTCTTAATCCAATTTAAAATTTATTTGTTGTGCTGATGATACTTCCATAATTACACTCAAATAATCATCTGAACAGGTAGATTAATAGCAATAGCACTTGGACTTATATACTGCTTCACAGTGATTTTACAGCCCTCTCTAAGCAGTTTACAGAGCCAGCCTATTGCTCCCAACAATCTGGGTCCTCATTTTACCAACCTTGGAAGGATGGAAGGCTGAATCAACCTTGAGCCTGGTGAGATTCGATCTGCCAAATTGCAGGCAGCCAGCAGTCAGCAGAAGTATCCTGCATTACTTCGTTCTAACCACTGCACCACTGTGGCTCATTAAGCTTTTTTTTAAAAAAAAAGTAAAAAAAAAAGAAAGAAATAAACATTTTGGCCATCTTACTTAATGTAAATAAGGTTGCATTTACATTATGATACTGCTGCAAATTCAGCCAACATTTCAACGTTCCGAAAATTGGATCCCTACCTTGGCAGAGATAGTTGATTCCATAACTAGAAGGGCATGTAAATTGTGACTCCCAAGGGCTCTTTTGCTGCCTGAGACAAGAAGACAATACAAAGAAATGGTCAGGACCTTCTTCTGGTTTTTTTTTATAGAAATATAATGGTGATATACATTATCTAGATGACTTTATGCCTAACAGAGGATTTGAATTGAAAGCCTCCCAACTTCTAGCCTGATGCTTTAACTACTGCACCAAATCAGCTTTCCAACATACATATAATGCATGCACGTATACATGTACATGTCCCCATTTCCCTCTCTTTCCCTTTGTTTTCCTTTGGGACAGTCATCTTTTTGAGGAGGAGGAGGAGGAGGAGGAGGAGGAGGAGGAGGAGGAGGAGGAGGAGGAGGAGGAGGAGGAATTAATTGTAATTTAATTAATTGTAATTTAATAAATTTATATGCCGCCCAATCCCATAGGACTCCGTAGAAGAAGAAGAAGAAGAAGAAGAAGAAGAAGAAGAAGAAGAAGAAGAAGAAGAAGAAGAAGAAGAAGAAGAAGAAAATCTTGCCTAGAAAACTGAGTCTGTCTCTATGTATGCATGTGTATGTTTAGCAATAGCAATAGCAGTTAGACTTATATACCGCTTCATAGGGCTTTCAGCCCTCTCTAAACGGTTTACAGAGTCAGCATATTGCCCCCACAGTCTGGGTCCTCATTTTACCCATTTCGGAAGGATGGAAGGCTGAGTCAACCTTGAGCCGGTGAGATTTGAACCACCAAACTGCAGCTAGCAGTCAGCTGAAGTGGCCTGCAGTACTGCACTCTAACCGCAGCGCCACCTCGGCTCCTTAATGTTTGTGTATACTGTATACAAACACCCTAAAATCTAGTTGCCACATTGTTTTTTTCCTAATCTAAAGAATGAGATGATAATTAAAATCTGTGCCATTGACAGATTGCCCTTGCCTAGTGTGAGCACCACATGCTTAATGTTTCTAGAAGGCAGGAATGTGTTGTCTCGTCTTCAAACCATCTCCATCCTACAGCAAATACAACTTCCACCCTTGTTTTCCTGCATTTCTTTGAAACTTTTGGATGGCAGAATGGATGACAACCAGTTCATCTGCTTCTGCTCCTGTAGAATGTGCACTGTGGCCAAAACATGCCTAGCTTCTGGTCTCCCCATTTGTTTTATCTTGTACCGATGAACAGGATAGCTCCCTCAGAAGGAACCACCCCAAGTATTAATTCACTGAACCAACGCTGAACCGTTATCTCCCTCAACAGGTTGGGCTCGCATAATCCTGCAGATCTTTAACTGACCTAGTTACACACGTTGCATAAATATAGCCTAATTTACACTGATAGTTAGAGTTTATAAAACAACTCTTTGGTGTGTTTTATTTTAAATTCTTTTTTTAAAAACTTACTCTATTGACAAAATTAGAGCTTGTCAGTGGGCCCCCTGCTGAACTGTTTCAGATAAAGAAATAAAGCGGATAGCATAGGGAAATAAAAGCAATTATTAAAATAAAAAAAACCTGCTTATTTTAAACCATGGATATTTTGCATGTGCAGCACCACTGGAGCAACAGCTGCAATGAAATCCAAAAGTTTAAATCTGGAAAAATGCAAGAAAAGAGCTTTAGATAAAGCCTGTTGCTTTATGTATTATTTATGTGTTTATTTTCATTTATGTGGCTGCTCATTTTGCAATAACGATTCTAGGCAGCTAACACAAGAATACAACCTTAAAATAATAAAAAAATGCATTGATTGTAAACAATGCCTAATAGCACACAAGGGCAGTGTAAATCATAAATAAGATACATGTTACTTATGCAAATGTGTGCATTGTGATGTTTCAATTTACTAACAAGCCTTATTCTTTTACAAAAAGTTTCTGAATTCTGTAAGACCCATCTAGAGAAAGGAAAATGATGGGCAACTGTTCTCTTGGCACAGGTAGGAAGGGTAACAAGGAGGAAATCCACTAATTGGAAGCCAATATTAACTGTGGCGGAGTAGACAATTGGCCATTAATGAGGTCAAAGGAGAGGAATGGACTGAAATTTAGCAATTATTTTAGTCCCAAAATCCCAAATGCTGATTTAAAATCATGCATTTTTTGAGTTGAAATAACCTCAAGATATACTGTAGGCTAAAGTACAAAATAAGAATTCTTCATGAACACAACATCTTACCAGAGGTGGCCATCATATAATGTAACAGCCGGTTTGCCCAGAACCAAAAATGTGAGCACGCGCCTTCTGCGCTTGGGCGGGGCATCAAACACACAGCAATTATATAGGATGGGATAATGCCTGGGCAGTGGGCCAACCCAGTCGCAGGTCAGAAGTACCGGTTAATCCAAACAGCCCACCTCTGCATCTTACTTCGGAAAATTAGCTTATCAGGAAAGGGTGTTCTACCTTGTATGTTTTCAATAAGATCAAATTTCTATTACAGTAAGTTTTTCTAAGCCCAGAATTGTTTAGTAATTTTTTAAAAGTTATGTACTTCAATAGAAAGATTGATAGGATAAAAAAATTATAAATAAATAAATAAATAAATTATAAATAAGATGCATTTTAAATATTTTTTTAAACTAGTACACTTTCAAAAATGGTTTTATGTGTATTTCTCAACCTAACACTTTTATTTTTCATATTTAGAAATCAGTGGATCCCCATATGATTCAGTGGAACCTTTTTGCAAGTATACATTTAGTATGTTAGTATTTAATATTCTTTAGTGAAATGGGTAGAATCAAATTTTCATGTTGCTCTGTTTTTACTATGGAGAGTCTTAAATAAACAAGTTATCTTCAAACCATTAGCAACTTACTCTTTTTTTTTTAAGTCCTCCAATTTATCCTGGGTGAACTTTGTAGCTTCCATTTGCTTCCAGGAGCTGGTCAAATATGGCAGCAACTGATTGTGCTGTTAGTAGGCAATTCTTAGCAACCAAATCCAAGTCTCCTTTAAAATTGTTCCAAATATTATTCTTGTTATCCCCTCCAACTCCTACTGGAATTATGATTCCCTCCTGTACAGATAAGCAGCCATCTTCTTCCCAGTCCAGAAGGAGGCTAGGTCACAAGTGGGGAAGAAAAGAGAAAAGGAGACTTACTTGCAGTGTCCGGTATCTGAAGAAAGTCTTTTATTTTAAGTTGTCTGGGCGTTGTCGCAGCCATGGATAGCTGGTTTTGTTTGCTTAGTAGAGAAAACTTTTCTTCTCAATTCATTAAATGCTTTACTAGCTTGAGTAGAGGCTGGAGTAAAAGATGAACCTCTCAAGTTGTAAAATTCAGTCATTGAAACATTTAAATTTAAAAGTTAGAAATTGATTTAAAAGTAGAAAGAGTAATTGAAAAGAAGGATAAAAAACATAGAGTAAAAAGGAGAGCAAAGCTCAAAACTCCTCTATAGCCTATAAAGAAAAAGTAAACTGGAGACTGGCTCAGTGTTTCTCAAACCCAACAACTTTAAAATGTGTGGATTTCAGCTTCCAGAATTCCCCTGCTAGCCCTGTTGGCCAGGAAATTCTGGTAGCTGGAATCCACAAATCTTAAAATCGCCAAATCTAACAAGGCTGTGGTAGCTCCTAACAGGATGAATGCCCGTCAAATTGCATTCGTTTTGCATTTTTGTATTTTCATGTGTAAGCTATGAACCAGCTAACGAACTATTAAGAGCTTTTATAAATCAGGGCTGCTTTATTTTAACTCCTTTGCCAATGCTTTTTGCTTGATATAACCTAATGTTGTTAGGAACAGCAATTAGCTAATACTTAACTTTGACCCTTACCAGAAGTTAAAGAAACCGGAAGTGTTAGTTAGCTGCCTGGTTTTGGATTTATAACTGTTCTGAAAAATTTGAAAGAGGTCCCATTATTGGAAGAAGGAAAAGTAACATAGAAATCTGCTCAACCTGTTGTGAAGAATATCTGGCCAAAAATCCAAAAGTAAAACATTCATTTTTAGCAGATTAAAAACCACAGCCAGAGCTGGGGAACTTACCAAATTAAGTGCAACCTACTGCTTATTCTGAGGTGTGAATCTAAGCTGCACTTGTCTTCAATAATTCAGGAACAAGTGATGAAATATCAGGAAATTCTGATGTGTATAGGTGGTTTTATAGCATAAAGGCAGCTTGTTGAATATTAGGAGACACACTGGATTTCAACATGGATTTCAAGCATCCATCTTTATTTATGCACAGTAAAATACTGAATTCCAGTTTTCTCTTTCATCCTCATCGTTGGCTCAAATTGTGCAAGGCAAAACAAACCCAGTGTTGGGATGGGCCGACAAGTGTGTAATTTTTAATCTGTCTCTTATTCATGACACTGCCTTGAATCCAATGGGTTACATAGGTAAACCTTACTCAATTACTATTGGATTGCATTACTTCAAACATACACACAAACATTGTCTAAAATGCCCTGATCTACAATAAACTAAGGTTTGTTTGTTGTTGATCAGATGCCCTGACTTTGACAATGTCGCACATTTGATCTTGACTGAACTGTACGATTCCTTTCTTGAAGCTACCAAAGTTGGTGAATTAAGGAGGTACAGTCTTGGGGATTGGCTAGGGAAGTTTGCTTCATATCACTGGCTTAGCACAGATACATGTCAGAGGGGAGGCCATAGGTTAGGAGGGAAAAGAGCTGGAATCACTGGCAAACAGAGCAGTGTAGCTATACTTTAATCTGTTCATTCGGTGGCATTTACTCGTTGCTTTCTAGCCTGAAGGGCAAACACCGTCATAATGAGCACACATGGACAAATGACTTTTTCCAGGCTGTGATTAATTTTCACAAGCTGACTTTAATCACTGGTTAATTAATAGGAGGTTTGTTGACTCACCCCCAAACTATAGTCCTTATAAGCAGTGCTTTATTGATTTGTTTTTCTTGTGAATTCAGTGCACTTGCAGTTTAATTTAGGAAGTAGCCCTGCTGAGATTCCACAGCAAACATAATTTGGCAGAGCAGAGGCTAAATTTTCCACCACTTGGTTGATTCAGTTTGTTTACCTTTTTGATTTGGGGCAGATACAGAGCCACACATAAGAATTGTCCTAGTTTTCCTTACTTGACATTTGAGCTTACAAGTGTTGAAATAGATCAGCCTTTTTATTAGCTTTCCCAGTATACTTTAGATATGTGGGTTTTCCACTTTGACATAGTGGTTAAAAAGCACCAGCCTAGAAATCAGGAGAGCTTGAATTCTAGTCCTGCTTTAGGCATGGAGCCAGATGGGTGACATGGACCACTCTTTCAATCCCAGGAAGAAGGCAATGGCAAAACACTTCCAAACTCTTGCCAAAGAAAGAATAGTGGCTTGTCTAGGCCAGTGGTTCCCAAACTTGGCAACTTTAAGACTTGTAGACTTCAACTCCCAGAATTGGAGCTGAAGTCCACAAGTCTTAAAGTTGCCAAGTTTGGGAACCACTGGTCTAGGCAGTTGTTAGGAGCCAACGTTGACTCAAAAGCATGCATTTGAACATGTTGAATTCATTCCCTTAATTCATGTAGGAAACTGTAATCCCAAAACATTTTAGAACTTGTATCTATTTCCACTTCAAGAATGCCAGTTTGTGGAAGGTTATTCTAGTCCCATTACTGCACAAACCAAAATCTGTATCAAACGACACAATAAAAATGGTTAAAATCTGATAGTAGAGAAAGCTGGAAAATTAAAATGTCATTGATTTAGATATGCAAATGTGTATTCAATTAAGAATTCTCATTTATGCTTTCTGAGGCATTTCCAGAAACATAACAATATTTAGGTAGTATTGAAATAGATCAAGTTAACATAGGAATTAGGGAATGAATTGCTGTGAGGTCAATCCTGTATGTATAATGAAGAGCCGAGGTGGCGCAGTGGTTAGAGTGCAGTACTGCAGCCACTTCAGCTGACTGCTAAGCTGCAGTTTGGTGGTTCAAATCTCATCGGCTCAAAGGTTGACTCAGCCTTCCATCCTTCCGAGGTGGGTGAAATGAGGACCCAGACTGTGGGGGTGGTATGCTGACTCTGTAAACCGCTTAGAGAGGGCTGAAAGCCCTATGAAGCTGTATATAAGTCTAACTGCTATTGCTATTGCTATAATGTATAGATAATCTTGGAGGTATTCACATATTCAACAGAGCACCTGAAGTACTTAGGGCGGGAAACACCAGCTGTAATTATTGTCCTATGCAGGCTTGTTGAGAGTAAATCTAGGATTACCAAATAATTAGTGTGACAATGAACTCTAAGTGTAAATTGTATTTCATACTTTATCCAGAAAAAAAATAAGAGAGTTCTTTTTAAGATTTTTTTTATCCAAGATTTATTCTTTTTTTAAAGTGAGACAGTAAACACTCCTAATACTCCTTCCTCCTATTTTTTCCACAAAATCCTGCCTCTGTGTAGAATATGTGTGTTCTCAAAGTGATATTTATTATTTCCATGCTGTATATAGATTTAGAACATAGAGTATAAGCAGTAATTTGAATCTGCTTACAGATTCAACCATGAAACAACCCAAAGAAAATCTCAAAGCATATGTGATTCCTGTAGCTCTCTATAACATGCCTTAGACTATCCAAAAATGTTTTCCCATTTTCTTGTCAACAAGAAAAAGCAAATAGCAACAGATATTTCATTTGAACATTGGTCTTTTCTTTCTAGGGATCATTTAGTTTTATTGGAAGAATCCACTCTTGGCTTGCAATTTGACATAAGAGGCATGAAAAAGAAAATTAAAAAGTGGGTCCCAGAATTTATATTTGAGCTAATAAAGGTTAAAGTGTAATGCCATAGTCAGTAATAGTCTTGGTATCAAACTATCCCAGCAACCTGTTCTCCCAGTGACTTTCATATGTCTCCAAGAAGATTGGAGGAAAGATTAGGAAAGATTAATCTCCCATAATGTTTCTGCTCAGAAACTGATTTTTTATATTACTACAGTATAAAAGTATAGAATCCAACCAGTATTAATCATCCATGAACATGCATAATATAGCAATAATTGTATAGCAATCTCATTTTACTCGAAACCAAGCAACTAAACCAAATCCAACAAAACCAAATTCAAATTTATGTAATGTGAACGATGACATCTTCCCTTTTCTAAATATAATATCAGTCATTTAAAAAAAAATTCTATAGCCTATTTTCCTTCAAGAAGAGGGGATCAATCTATTTTCCAAAGTCCCAGAAGGCAAGGCAAGAAACAATAGAAGGATACTAAACAAGGAATAAGCAACCCAGAACTAAAGAAAAATTTCTTAACAGTGAGAACAATTAACCAGTGGAACGCCTTGTCTTCAGAAGTCATGGGTTCCCCATCATCACTTTTAAGAGGAGACTGGACAACCATTTACCTGAAATGGTATAGGGTCCTCTCCTTGAGTAGGCGATTGGACTAGAAGACTTCCAAGGTCCCTTTCAACGCTGTTATTTTGTTATTTATTTTGTCCTTATTATGTTGTCCATATGATGAATTGTTTGCTTGATAGACAGTTGAAACTACTCATATTTGTTGGGTAACTTTAGTGTCTTCTCCTAATTATATTTCTGAGACTAAAACAAATTATATAGCATACCCCATGTTAAGGCAAACTAGCCTCACAGCTGCATCACTGATTTGTACAAATGTATCAATTTCTGATCTGTTTTGGAGACCACCAGTTGGCTTACCATAAATGTCTCCCCTTGATATTTTCTTCCCCCATCTGTGGCCAGTATATTATTTTCAAAATGCCATTTCACTAGTATTGTAATTTTTCACAACCATCTTTCTAAATGGCCTGGGGTGTCAGCTTCTGGTTAAGTATCTGTCAAATAGAGTTATCTGGGTTGTATATTTGCACACTGAAATCCAGCTGGTTTGGAATGGATTCAACTCTTCATCAATGCTATCCTGAAGTGCTGGCAAAGAAGAAAAATGTCCATGTGGAATTATAATAGCTGTTCTCATCCAGGTTTTGTGTCCCCCCCCTCCTTTTTTTAACCCATGGTAGCAGTGGGATGCTGGAAAAGCAATTTAACACATATCCTTGAGTTGTCTAGCAGGAGCATAATGCTGCCATTGGTACCATGCATAATTCCATTACATAATAAAGCATCAATTAAAATTTCATTAAAATAATGTTATCCTGTTGTCTTTGCACTCATGTTGAACTTGGAACCGCATCTGCCTAATATGATCAGCTGATAATTCTATAGAACTGGAGTCATTAAGGTTAATGTGCAGCATGTTTTTTTAGCATTGACGCCTGGCATTAGTTAGCTACAACATATGCTGGAAATGAAACCTGATTATAATAATGATAATGATAGGAACACAAAGGAGTATTTTTAAAAAAAATGAAAATGGGTAAACTGGATTTAAGATGACAGATGAAAGGCTGACTTTTTATTGAATCATGTACTTTGAAAAACTGGTAGATGCAGTACTTTCAAATATAATATCTTATCATTGTGGCCCAAAATTTTAGCTAGCCTGAACATTACATCTGACATTGAGGGTCCAGATTGAAACTAAGTATATTAACATTAAATTCACATTAATTTAGATTATTTAAAAACAGTTCATGAGATATATTTCTTTTTACTGATTTGGGGAGGGGAAAAAAAAGTACTGTCAAATAGTTCAACTTTTGAACAAGCTTGGTGCACAAATAAACTTTCAAACTAAAAACCACTCAATCAATTTGACAAATCAGCTGTGGCCAAATGCGTAACAGCATGGTGTTATTGTGACATTTCCTGTGGACCCTGGATGCCAGAAATAATATTTTAAAAAGTATAGCCTGTGGTCATCAAAAGGTTGCCTACCCCTGACATGATTAAATTAGAAGAGGAAATGCTACTCATTAATGGAATAGTATTCACCTTCAGAAGCACTACTGAGAAGACCAACCAAGATGATTAGGGGACTGGAGGCTAAAACATATGATGAACAGTTGCAAAAACTGGGCATGGCTAGTCTAGTGAAGAGAAGGACTAGGGTAGACATGATAGCAGTGTTCCAATATTTGAGGGGCTGCCACAGAGAGAAGGAGGGTGCTTTGGACCTATTTTTTCAACCCTATTTTCCAAAGCACCTGAAGGCCAGACAAGGAAGAATGGATAGGCTAGAATAGAATTATTTATTGGCCAAGTGTGATTGGACACACCAAGAATTTGTCTTTGGTGCGTATGCTCTGAGGATACATAAGGAGAATAAAACACATTCAACAAGAATAAAAGATACAACACTTAGTGATAGTTAAGGTTACTAATAGGCTATCAAATTGTACTAGGAAACAAATAAAAACAATGTAAATTGAAAGATACAAGCAACACGGATATAGTCATAAGTGGGGAGAGATAGGTACTAGGAAGGAAGAGAAGAATAATAGTAATACAGTCTTAGTAAATTATTGACAGTGTTGTGGGAACTAGTTGTTAATCAGAGTGATAGCATTCAGGGAAAAACTGTCCTTGTGTCTAGTTGTTCTGGTGTGCAGTGTTCTATAGCATCATTTTGAAGATAGAAGTTAAAACAATTTATGTCCAGGATATGAGGAGTCTGCAGATATGTAGATAGGATGGAAACTTATCAAGGAGAGATTCAACCTAGAAATAAGCAGAAACTTTCTGATAGTAAGAACAATCAGCCAACAGAACAGCTTTCCTTCAGAAGTTGTGGGAGTTTAACCACTGGAAGCTTTCAAGAAGAGGCCGAACTGCCATCTGTCAGAAATGGTGTAGGGTCCTGCTTGGGTGTAGGGTCTTGTAGGATGTCTTGCAAGGTCCATTCCAACTCTGTTATTCTGTTATTATTCTGTTGCAGTCATACTTCTATGTATGTGTCTGTGAAGGGAAGTATTCTCCTTCTCTTTGCCTTTAAACAAACAGAACATCAAAAGCATTTTAAAAAATACAGATTTAAAGCGAAATCTGTAATTTCTCTTTAGAGTAACCAGTTTGGTGTAAGGGTTATGGTGTGAAGCTAGAAACTGGGAGACTGTGTGAGTTCTGGTCCCATATTAGGCACAAAACTAGCTGGGTAACCTTGGGCCATTCATTCTTAGTCCTGGGAAGAAGAAGGCAAGGGCAAACCAATTCTAAAATCTTGTCAACAAACCACAGGCACTTATTCATGAGTCAAAACTGACTTGAAGGCACCCCCATTCAAGAAAGGAAAGAGAAGGAACCAAACCAATCCAGAATCTATCTATTTTTTTTATTCCAGTATAACTTTGGAGCGCCTCCAGCAATTTCAACCAGACTTGGTATACAAATGTCTTACACTCTAGAAACAAATACTGGGGGGGGGGGGGGGTTTAAGACACCCCTGGTTTGTGTGTGTGCCTTTCTATCTGTGTGTGTATGAGCCGAGGTGGCGCAGTGGTTAGGGTGCAGTACTGCAGGCCACTTCAGCTGACTGTTATCTGCAGTTCAGCAGTTCAAATCTCACCGGCTCAGGGTTGACTCAGCCTTCCATCCTTCCGAGGTGGGTAAAATGAGGACCCAGATTGTTGGGGGCGAAATGCTGACTCTATAAACCACTTAGAGAGGGCTGAAAGCCCTATGAAGCGGTATATAAGTCTAACTGCTATTGCTATTGCTGTGTGTGTGTGTGTGTGTGTGTGTGTGTGTGTCTGTGTCTGTGTCTGTGTCTGTGTCTGTGTCTGTGTCTGTGTCTGTGTCTGTGTCTGTGTCTGTATCTGTGTGTCTGTGTGTATGTGTTCCAGCATAACTCTGGAAAGCCTGGGCCATTAAGGAAAGCAAGTGCGGCGTCCTAGAGCGGCAATTGTTTGTGATGTCATGGGAGGGGAAGAGGAAAGCCTGGCTGGGCCATTAAGGAGAGAGAGTGTGGTGTCTTAGAGCGGCAATTGTTTATGATATCAGTTGCTTCATAGCTTCTTCGGGAAAGCCAAATGTGATTTTCGCCCTCCAGTGGACCAATGGGAAAGTGCCTGATGGATTTAGGGCAAAGTGCCAGGATTGTAGACAGGACAAGAAGGAGGAGCACATGGGAGGGGGAAGGGAGAGGGCAAGGATGATAGGCATGGGAGTAGTTGGAAGAAAGGCCCCTCTCAATGGCTCCCTGTCAGACAAATGCTTTGACATCTATAAATACCTGGGCTACCCCAGATTATCAGCTAGTCAAATTATAAATGAAAAAAAGTAATAAAAAGCCATGAATTTCTATCCCTCATCCACCCTCTGTGAATGAATAATTAATACATATGTAATCTGAAGGAGAAATATACATTTTAAACATTCATGTTCAATAATTCTCTTCCAAGCAATATTTGTACAGATAATCTATTAGGAAAACACGGTTAACATAGCTGAGCTTCTTACAAGTATTCCTAAGTATACTGTATAGAAATCCTTTGTACCTGAGATAAAAGTATAACACTGTGTATATTATTATAAGTACCTTGATAGCATAATGTATTCATTTATAAGCTCATGTTTTTTACTTTTTCCAGCTTTAAGAAACACTTGTTACCGATAAAGAGGGTGTTTTTTTTTTGCTTAAAAGAAAACAGCAAAGCAGCATCTCTAATTTCAAAGCCTTGTCATTCCTTTCCTGTATTCTGAAGGCATTGTGAAAAATACAGAACTGTCTTAAACCGAGTAGAAATCAATTTATCCCAGCTGGTCTGGAACAGCTATTATCAATCAAAAGGTCCATTTTGTAGTCAAAAGATAAGCACATAGGTATATTTGACTTCTCTCCATTGGTAATAAAATCATTTCAGTATGTAATGGACATTTGAATTCCATCCCATTTCCAGCTTCAGATATCATGTGGATAAATATCTCACTGGCTTGCAAGTAAGGTATCCCTTAAAAGATCAGAAAACATGTCACTGCATTTATATGGCATGAATTGATAGGAAACTATTTACCATGAGGCTTATCAAGGGAAGAATTAATTCTAAAAGACAATGTTTAAGGTAGGTGATTTTGAAGTGATCTCGTGGCCCAAACCCTTCTACAAGGTAGTCTCAGGGTTCCAAATAACATCCAAAAGTGAGTTTAAGGCAAAGTATTGCTCAAAGTTCCAATTTATTAACACAGCCATGTTGGCACATCTGGGAACCCGAATCTGAAAGCTTCCCAGTTTTCCCCACCCTTTTGAAAGTTCAAGATCTTGCCTCCACACCCACAAGTCCATCACATGGTCCAATCTTCTACTGCCATGCTGGCAGTTCCACCCATCCAGTTCCGGTCAGGTATAGAGGTGCAAAGACAAAAGATGACCTTGGCTTTCTAGAAAGAATTTTGTTATGACTACATATCATCTAACTCCTTACAATTCCCCCTCCCATTTACCCACAATGGAAAATGCATTGTAGAATAATAGAAAGTGTGGCAGGCCAAAGATCCAAAGGAAAAGATGGCTATAGGCATGACAGGTACAAGGCCACCCAAAAGACAAATCGCTTCCCTGAGATCTGAATTGCTTGATTGAAGAGGGTTTATGAACTAAGGGTTGAAGGCTGTTTGAAACAGGGTCAGAGATACAAAGAGCCTTATAGCCACCCATTGATCTACAAATGCTCATGTATTCAAACACATCAACACATCAATAGGTTATAAGTTACCTTTTAGAATAGAAAGAATAGAATAGAATAGAATAGAATAGAATCAGAAAGATGGAAAGCACTTTGGAGGACTTCTAGTCCAACCCTCTACACAAGGCACAAAACCATATAATGTTTCAGGAAAAAAAATGATTGTGATACCTTTTGTTGAACATCTTCAGGGATGGAGTAACCACAAGTCTGGGAGGCAGGATATTCTGTTGATTCACTGGCAGGAAATGTATTCATAGTTCCAGGGTGAATCTATTTTTGATGAGCTTCCACCCATTGTTTCTTTTCCTGCCCTCTCATGCTTTGGAGAATAAGTCAACCCTCTCTTCTCTATGAGAGCCCCTCAAATACCAGAAGACAGCTAATGATAGTTTACTTAGATCTCTTTTGCAGTTACTACTGCTGACCCAGGTATCACTTATTCTGTACCTGTGCATTTGGTTTTTCCTATCTAAGTGCAGTCCATTACAGCAAACTGTTTCATTCCTTCCTCTATCTTTTGGGTAACAAGGTTATCAGCTAGACATGTCAAGAACCTGTCTGATCTCCCCTTGCTGTAGAGTTTATCTTCCAGTTGATGTCAGTTCACATGCTGAATTTCTTGCTTTGCACTTCCACCCTTTTTGGATCGGTGTAGAAGCTTTACAGTGCCTTCACTTTAACAGGGCAAAAAGGAAATCTATGCCATTCATTAATTTATTAACATCAAGAGGGTGTTCTGTTTATGCCAAACCATTACAGAAATCACATGGGACCATTAGACTAAGCAAACTATTTGATAGAAAGTCAATGGAATTAACTCCACATTTGTTACAAAGTCAATGAGTGACATAGATCTGTGTTTGATTAGATTTGTTTATATCTTGGAAAGAAATATGAGCCTAGGTTAGATCAAGCTGCTATGCTAGCAACTGGACAATGTCAACAGAAGCATGATGATAGACATATTGTCCTATCTGAGTCATCTGAAAGTTCTGTAGACTTAAATATCAAAAGCATATGCATTGGATTGTTTGAGAGTCAGGCACAATGCCAGATGTTGTTATGACAATTTCCAGAGAGTGCCACAATCTTGTTGTGAAAAGAATGGCAGCCTTTTCACCACAGAGGTATTCCTCCCTCCTTCTTTGAGACTGTCATCCTCTTTAAGATAACCTTCTTGAAAGCTTCACTCAATACATCCATGGTGTTCTATAAGTAATACCGCAGAGGTCCTCCTAGAATGTCATCCCACGTCGAATTCTATTACATTTCACCATCTGCCCTTTCCATATTTTCTGAAAAAGGGAACACTTGAGTACTTTCAACTTCTTTGCCTCTTCCTTTTCTCCTGTTTCATAATTAAACAGATGCTCAATCATTTGATTTAAGATGTCATTGAGTTTTCTCTCCATTAATAATTCATGATTGCTGTACTAGAAATGTTTAGCAAGGAAATAAGTTCCTTTTTCGCTCTGATGCCAAGAAGATAATATAAGCATAAAGGCACTTACAATGAATTATAATTGTGAAGGAAAAATAATAATTATTACTATTACTATTAATGTATTTACATTATTGCTCAATCCTGTTAACTCTGAATGGTGAACAATAAAACAGAACTTATAGAAATATCTACCACAATAAAATAACTCAACATAAACCAATAGGAAAGATTAATTTCCTAACAGTGAGAACAATCAACCAGTTTGCCTTCAGAAGTTGTGAATGCCCCATCATTGGAGTCTTTCAAGAAGAGACTGGATGAACATTTGTTTAAAATGGTATAGACCAGTGATGGCTAACCTTTTCCAGACCGAGTGCCCAAAGCAGGCATGCATGTGAACCCCCAAAATGCAATACACATGTGGCTCCTGCATGCACCCCACCCCATGCATGTGCATGCAACCCCCACACTTGCATAGCAGAGACCCTGCATGTGGCCTACCCTCCTGCACATGCACAGCAGAGATCCGAAGATCAGCTGGCTGGTGGTAGGCACATGTGCATGCGCAGCAGAGCTGAGCTGGGGTGACAGTTTGCGCGCCCACAGAGAGGGTGCTGTGTGCCAATTCTGGCATGCATGCCATAGGTTCACTATCACTGCTATAAACTCTCCTATTCAAGCAGGGGGTTGGACTAGATGACTTCCAAGGTCCCTTCCAACTGTGTTATTCTATGTCATCCTATGTTCTAATAGAAAATCAGTCGCTATCACATATTCCTAGTTTTCTTAATACTTCTCGAGAAAACAGAAGCAACTGAGTGGGGGGATGTATGATTACACATATTTGTGTATATGTGTGTGGCAAACATGTAAAAAACACCTCAGAGTTGTATTCAAAATTAAAATATGAATACAAGTAAAGGCAATGGATTAAGAAATTCTAATATAAGGTTAAACATTAAATGACAGGGAAAATATATATTCTTATAATGTGTTATTCCATGCCAGGGGAAAATATTAGCCTTCAACAGGAGTCTAAAGGCTTTAATCTTGGCAATTCCAGAAAAGAGGAGTGGGAACAGAATTCCTAAGTTTAAATGTGATTATATAGTCCCCAACCTCCAGTTTGTGGACTGGCACCCATCCGTGGCACACCAGAAATTGGTCAGCACAAACAAACAAAGCCCAATCTGTCACGATTGGTGGTGGGATTCAAATTTTTTTACTACCAGTTCTGTGGGCATGGCTTGGTGGGCGTGGTGTGGCATGGCTTGATGGGCATCGCAGGGGAAAGATACTATAAAATCTCCATTTCCTCCCGATCAGCTAGGACTTGGGAGGCAGAGAATAGATGGGGACGGAGTCCGTCAGAGATGGTATTTACCAGTTCTCCGAACTACTCAAAATTTCCACTACCAGTTCTCAAGACTTGATCAGAACCTGCTGAATACCACCGCTGGTCAGGATGCAGGCAGCACAGAAAACCATGTCTTCTCTAGTCTGTGGAAAACCCACTCTCCACAGAACCAGTCCCCGGTGACCAAAAAGTTGGGGGCCACTGACAAAGAATACTCAGTAAGGAACATTTCCTCAGAGAGAAGTCAAAACAGTCAAAATAGTGATTGTGACAAAATAGTGGCTACAATTGAAACTCCCCTCATTTTTTTACATTTGTCATATATGAAAGTCGTGTACAAAAGTGGGTGGAGCTTCCCTTGCACAGTAATGGCTGTCACCTTGACTTTTTTTTACAACTCCCTGTAGACTCAACTGTAAGCAATTACAAGATGACAATCTGAAAACCATGGTATAAACAGGAAGACAACACTGCCTAAAATAGTAGTGATCATCCGATTCTAGAATTTGCCTGGATTCCTCATCTCAAATTGTTGTCATCTTTATATTATGCCATGAGCAAAACCTTTTACTTGGCTTAGTAGCTAACAGGCAACCTCTACTGTTTCTTCAAGGTGAGTATAATGTTTATGACACTTTATGGTGGAAATATATATTTAACATTTGACATTAGGAGAGAGGAAGCCACAGGAACAGCATCAAAAGATTCAAATAAAAACAGCAAGACACTTGTACTTCCCACACACCCAAAAACATAGAAATGGGGAATCCCTATTCACTTCAAAGTAAAGACTAACTTTATTCAAGGCTGTTGTGTTGTTAAGGCTGTGCTTGCATTAAACAGAAGGGAAATTTTTATTCATACAGATGTACCAGGAAATTTCAGGTTGGATTCAAGCAACTGCTAATAAGTTATATATGTTTTTCCTCTGTTCAATTGTCAATGATTGTTGGAGACTGCCTGTACATGTTCCTGTGGATTTTTTTGGCAAAGTTTCTCAAAAATGATTTGACATTGCCTCCTCCCTAGGGCTGTGAGAAAGTGACTGGGCCAAGGTTTCCCAGTTGGCTTTGTGGCTAAGATGGTATTAGAACTCATGCTCTCCTGGTTTCAAGCCTGATGCCTTAACTACTACATCAAGCTGGCTCTCATTTGCTTGTTTGTTTGTTTGTTTTGTCAACCGTGTATAAGAAAATAGATATAAGTACATACAAGCTTATGAATACATGAAATAGATACAAATACATGGGGTTATTAAGATAGGAATGGTAAGCACGTTTATGTGCTTATGCACCCCCTTTACAGACCTCTTAGGAATGGGGTGAGGTCAGTAGACTGTCTAAGGTTAAAGTTGTGGGGGGTTTGCGAAGAAACCACAGAGTCAGGTTGGGCATTCTAGGCATTGACCACCCTGTTGCTGAAGTCGTATTTTCTGCAAAAAAGTTTGGTATGGTTTACCTTAAGTTTGTATCTATTGTGTGCTTGTGTATTATTGTGGTTGAAGCTGAAGTAGTCATTGACGAGTAGAACATTGTAGTAGATAATTTTATGTACTACGCTTAGGTCAAACCAAAAACGGCATAGTTCTAAGTTGTCTAAGCCCAAAACGTCCAAGGAGAAGAAAATGTGCCAGAGAGAAATGCACAAGGGGCTTCCACTTCTACTGAATATTTATGGAAAATCAAAATTGGACCCCTTAACTGCAAAGAGAAAGGGCTCTACCACCCTCAAACTATGTCCAATAAAATAAATTACCCGAATCAGCCTGGCAGGTATGATGAGTTCAGCTGTTATGCAACGGAGACCTATAAATTGAAAACCAGCACACAGAAAGCCTAACTTTAATGGTCAAGCATGGGCAGAAGGCCAACATCAGACTAGTTGGTACTCTGATCAAAAGAGCACATCAGTCATCTGTTTTCCATCAGAGGAAAACTCTGAGCAGTTCTTTCTGTTAGGCTAAACCCCTAACAAAAAGTGTATGATTGCACTGTTCCAACACGAGGCTCCAAAGAAACTTGCCTCTTTACTAGAGCTTGTAGCTATGTCTCTTCTGCCTCCCCAAGTTTAACTTTTCTTAACTAGGGCAACGAGAAATGGAAATGCTCCAAATGATCTGCACATTGCTAACATTTTAATCACCTGCATAATTATGAAAATGAAATGAACAATAATTATCCCTCTAATTATCTAATTAAATTTAATAATTTAAAGATAGGAGCAGTGATCCAGGTTTTTGAATGTGTTTGTGATTGTCGTTGTTTATCAGGAACAATCTGTTTCCTCATCCCTTCACGTGTAAAGTCACTGCCTCTACTTTTCATTCGTTAGAGATGGATTTTTATAAGATAAAAGTAGGGCTGATGTCTCAGCTTTAATTACCCACTGAAAATGAGTTTCTTGCATCAGTATCATGAAAAAGGTTTGCAAATTTTGCATCAATAAAATATAAAGTAAAAATGGATTAAATTCAAGTTTAGTTATGGTCAAATTGGAGACCTACATCTATTATAATAATAGCAATAGCACTTAGACTTATATACTGCTTCATAATGTTTTACAGCCCTCTCTAAGTGGTTTACAGAGTCAGCATATTGACCTCCCCCCCCCCCCAACAATCTGGTTCCTCTTAATCATGGAAGGGTGAGTCAACATGGAGCTGGTTAGGATTGAACTGTTAGTTGTGCAATATTGCATTCTAAACACTGTGCCCTTATGGCTAATAATAGAAAGGATCATGTGCCTATACTTGCAGTCATGTAATTTGTAAAGATGAGGATCCTATCAGAAAAAGAAAAGCAACTCTGATTGTTATTGAAAATCAGACTCGGGTTGAGGCAGCCCAGCGGGTGGGCATCGCACAGTGGCAGAGTCTCTGCGGGGCACACTTTAGACTTTCTAAGGATGAATGGTTCCAATGTGGCCAACACAATCCCCCGGTGCACCTCCCCCAGCAAAATCCAAGGAGGACCAAGTCATGAATGGCCATGATGAGAAGGAGAGCAACCCCTTCACGGAATACATGTGGATGGAGAATGAGGAGGATTTCAACCAGCAGGTGGAGGAGAAGCTTTAGGAGCGGGTGTTCCTGGACTGTTGCTTCCAGGAGATGCTGGATGAAGAAGACCAGGACTGGTTCATCCCATCCCATGACCAGACTCAAGGCATCAGGCAGCTCCAGCAGCAGCTGAATGCACTCTCGGTCAGCAAGAATACCCACAGCCACATTGCAGAGGACATTTTGAGCAAAAGCACCTTAAACTTGGATGACAAGGAATTTGTTCCTGGAGTGTACCGAGTCTTATGGCCCCCTTCCTAAAGACATTTTTTCTGCTCTGGGTGGGTGGGAGAATGGGGTGGGGAAATGGGGTCCACTGGCATGGATGAGAAAGATATTGCAAACCTAATAGAATAATACAGTGAATATGGGCTCAAAGCTGTATGTCTTAGAAAATCTACCCCAATCTCTCTTGCTTATTTGCTCTTGTTCATTTGTAGGAGGAAGATGAAGTTTGGTGAGTGAGGTTAAAAATTAACTAAATGAAATCCAACTTTAATCCATTCTTGTTAAAATTTTGCTTTATGTTATCAGTCAATAGATCTATAATTTATCCAAAAAGTTGTAAGGAGCATGTTGATTCTCATCTTAACATCAGATGCTACAGAGACCAAATTCATATCCTGCCCTCAGCCCTGTGACATCCTCCATGTATTGGGAAATTGCCATCATGACACCCTTTAGTCTTCTCTTCTTTAGGCTATGAATGCCAAGCTTCTTTAACTGTTCTTTGTAAGGTTTAGCCCCTACCAAGCTTTTGTCTTTTACTCTTTATTCTTTTCAGTTCCCTGGCATTCATTATGTATTATGGCATTCACAAATGGACCCAGTAGATGTTTGGCAAAAAGTAATAATCATGTCCATCTTGTATTTCTTATTACATATGTTCAGTGTTTTGTGAAGGAGTAATACATCAAAATATCAGTGGGATATTCCAGAGAGTCTATGGACTAATCAAAGCATCTCCATTTTAGCTCCATCTCCCAATCAAAACATTAAATATAGAGAACTTGCTGCAGTAATCAAAAGACTTGAATCACAGCTTGATGAATCCCTATAGCAAAAGTTAGCTTTTAATTTTCTTTATATGCTAATTTCAAAATCTGGAGTAAGAGGTTTTACATAAGCATATGGTTGCACACCATCTCCACTTCCTAGCATATTTAACTAACACAAATAAGGGATAAGTTTTTGAATATATTTTAGTTCTATGTGCCCTAGAGGTCCAAACCAAACAGGTGGTTGGTTTTTTCTGCAAGACCAAGAAATTAACTTACTATGAGGCTATCTCCTGAGCTTTCCTGTTTTCAGACAAACAGTGCTAACTAATTCAGCCAAAGGCTGTTAGGTTGAAACTTTCATAATTTTGTTAGCCTTTAGTTCTTTATGAGTGTTATATGAAGAGGTTTGTAAACCTTCAAGAAATGTAATTATTTTCTGAAAGTAGATCAGTTAGAATGAAGAAATTGGGGGGTTGTGTTGCCACCAATATTGTTCTTACCTGGACTTCCCAAGAACATGAAAGAAACTCCTGATTCCGACAAAAAACCCTTTTATTAATTGACTGAATTCTGCTCATTCATCTATAGCAAAGTCTTTCAAGGGAGGATTTACAGTCACAGACCTTATCTGGCAGAGAGAGCTGTCAGGCCGATATCTGCAAAACTTGGCAAGGAGTCTTGTAGGATCACAGACCAATAAAGTGAACTAATTGTCTCCTGCAATCTCCCCTCCCCTTTCACTCCTCTTTTATTTCCTCTGGGAGGGGCCATTCATCAGCCACCTCTTGCCTTACTCCAAAGTCGACCCCTGTTCTTAGCTATTCCTTTCATCTGGCACATGCACACACTGGGAACAGTTGTTTGTCTGCCTCACTGCTGTCTGACTTTGAAGGCAGCTTATAACTGCCATATGGCTGTGGCCTCCTCTCTGCCTCTGACAAAGAGCCCTCATCAAAACCTTCCCCAGACTCCAGGACTAGCCCATGTTCCTCCCCAACCTCCTCACTATACGAATCTGCTGCCAGCCCCGCTGGCGAGCCACAACAAATATGAACAAAAATGCCAAAATGCAAAGTTCTACAGGGAAAGTAAGTTGGAAACAAAGCTTTAAGGGAAAGTATTACTTCTGTAAGAAGTCTGTAAAGGGATGGGAGGTGGGGGGAGAAAAAGGAAATAAACATTATTTTATGAATACCAAGACATTGATCTGCTGAATGTCAATGCTGCCTCTGACAAGCAACAAGAGAATGCAGACAAAAGAATGCAGTGAATGCAAATTGTAATGAAATCCTTTCTTATAAATAGGGTTACTGATAAGGACCAGATAGGTGGATATTTGAAGTAAAAAAAAAATTCAGGCATGCTGGACAGTATGATTAGATAAAGAGAGATACTAAGTGTGTGCACAAAAAGAAAAGTGGAAAAGAAGGTAATTTGAATTCTAGTATGGCATTTAGGAATGGTGGAAATAATAATAATGTTTTGATTGTCAGTTGAAGCAATTTTGAGCAGGGGTTCTAAAATGTCCATCTGACATTGATCTATGTGTGGTCTGCTTTTCTTACATTAATACACTGCATCCTTTGCTTCAGTAAGAGAAAGCTTCTATGTGTTCCATTTGCCTTGGCTAAACCAGGAGGTGGCACTAAGGTCTCTCTCTCTCTCTCTCTCTCTCTCTCTCTCTCTCTCTCTCTCTCTCTCTCTCTCTCTCTCTCCCTCCCTCCCTCCCTCCCTCCCTCCCTCCCTCCCCCTCTCTCCCTCCCTTCCTCTCCATCCATCCCTCTGTCCTTCCCTTTCTCCTCCCCTCTTCCTCTTCCCCACTCTCCCTCCCTCCTTCCCTCTCCTTATCCAAGGGTTTGTTGTTGTTAGTTGCGAAGCCATGTCTGACCCATCGTGACCCCATGGACAATGCTCCTCCAGGCCTTCCCTGTTTTCTACCATCCCTTGGAGTCCATTTAAGCTCACGCCGACTGCTTCGGTGACTCCATCCAGCCACCTCATTCTCTGTCATCCCCTTCTTCTTTTGCCCTCAATCTTTCCCAGCGTTAGGCTCTTCTCCAGTGAGTGACTCCAAGGGTTACAACTTCACAAATTCTGCATTTTCATTGTCATGCTGGTTGAGGATTCTGCAAAGAGTCACTCCAATGCACCCAGAAGCTGTTAGGCTTTTAATTTTAGAGAAGACTTGATATTCTGGTCAACATCCATGTCCAGTCTGGAAAAGATTTATTTTTGTAGTAGGCTGCTTGAGATCTGAAGCTTCTGGCATTGACTTAAGAAAGAATGATTCCCTTAAAAAGGGGGGAACAGGTTTCAAGTAAATAAGTTAAAGTCATCTAATGCCTTCAGGGTACTTGTCAATAGGATACATTGATTTTTCATTCCTGAACTCCATACTGGGTTTAAAAGGACACCAAAGATCTGGCATTTATTTTAAAATTTTCCCCAGTTCATCCCAATTTCCTTCTACCCCCAAGAACGTATTTCACCAGGAGCTGCTTAAAATCTCTGGTAGGTTTTCTGAGGGTAGGAAATATGTGGACCTTTTTAATCTGTCCAGCTCCCAAATAATCCCATTTGGTCAACTTTTTTGTTTACAAAAATAGAATCCCCAATTCCAATATAGAGTTGTCCATGCACTACTTTCTTTTTATTTGTTAAAAAATCATGCAGTGTAATTGATAAAGCAAAAGAAATTAATGAATAGTTCACTGTTAATTCATGTGTATGTATGATAATGGTTGCAAAGACTATGACAAAGCAACTTTTTCTAAGCCCTAAAATTTCTACTTTTTGTGGCAATCATCATCATCTTAAGAAGGTAGATACCTAGCATGCTGGCAGCAACCCGTGTCAATCCTCAGTACCAGTCAATGTTATTTGTAATGCATTTTTGATTGTTCACTTGGCTGAGTTTTATGTTTAATGAATAAAGTATATAATAATAATAACAATAATGATACACCTGTGTTATCTCATAGGAGCAAAGGCACCAGCTTTGAGAATGAATTCCAGCAATAAATACAATATGATTGGAGGGGACTGAAATCATTAAAATTATGTTATTCATTTCTGCTTTGACTGCAAGGCCAACAGTGTGAGCTAAACACCTCGATTTTTCACAGCATGAATGCACGAAGTATAAACAAAGAACATTTTAAATTCACAGGTGTGTTGATGGAGGCATTTCTGCTATCAGAATGATGACTTGCATGTGGGTAGCTGGACTTTTAATTATGAACCCTTCCTTATTACTTACATAGCTCAGGGATAGCCCATATAAGAGCATGTGCTTTGAGAAATGATACTGGGATTTGTCTTGTCTTATTAAAACAAATAAGCAAGCAAACAAACTAAGTTATTATTGACAGAAATTGGAGGCCTGTGTGCTTGCTAACCTCCACAGCCTTCTCTTTCCTTGATACCAAATTGTAATTTTAAATGTTAGACCTGTGGTGGCGCAGTGGTTAGAATGCAGTACTGCAGGCTACTTCTGCTGCCTGCTGGCTGCCTGCAGTTTGGCAGTTTGAAGCTCACCTTGAGTCAAGCTCACCTTGACTCAAGCTCAAGGTTGTCTCAGACTTCCATCCTCCCGAGGTAGGTAAAATGAGGACCCAGATTGTTGGGGGCAATAGGCTGACTCTGTAAACTGCTTAGACAGGGCTGTAAAGCACTGTGAAGCGGTATATAAGTCTAAGTGCTATTACCAGTGCTAAAGAAAGGGAAGATGATTAAATATAGGGAGAGTGATCATAGACCTCATTGTGCAATCTGAGGAACTGACTTTAGGCCTTTTAATAATATTTGTTAGTCAGAAAAGAAGCCAATACATTTTTTGAGGTCTCCAAGACATGTTGTCTAGGCATTCCTCAGCTATGCTAAAAGGCAAAGGTTCCCCTTGCACATATGTGCTAGTGGTCCCCTACTCTAGAGGTTGGTGCTCATCTCTGTTTCAAAGCCAAAGAGCCAGTGCTGTCCGAAGATGTCTCTGTGGTCATGTGGCTAGCATGACTAAATGCCGAAAGAACACTGAACACTGCTACCTTCCCACCGAAGGTGGTTCCTACTTTTCTACTTGCATTTTTACATGCTTTCAAACTGCTAGGTTGGCAGAAGCTGAGACAAGTAATAGGAGCTCACTGCATTACATGGCACTAGGGATTCAAACCACTGAACTGCCAACCTTTCTGATCGACAAGCTCAGGGTCTGAGGCACTGAGTCACCACATTCTGCAAGCTATGCTAGCCCTAGTTTAAAAAAAAGGAAAAACTGTAATTAGAAATAATTGAGTTTAACGTATCTTATTTCCAGGTAAGTAATTACAGATTACAGTCCTATGATTTTTTTTTAATGGAAAAAGAACTACATTTGGCAATTCAGCTTTTCCAATGCAGGTAAACAATGATTCTTTCCCTTAAAAAACCTCTTTTGATGAAAGGATCATTCTTCTTTAATAAATAAGAATATTTTCCTACCATTTGCTGTTTTCCTCCTTTAAAAGTTGTTGTTCAAAATGCCAAGAACATCCCATTTTTCGTTCCCATTTCTTCTTCCCCAACAGGTTCATTTTTATAGTCTTCTGAGTGAGCTGTGGCATATAACCTGCTCCTGGCCCTCACTTCTGTTTTGTAGGGATATTTTCTTCCCCTTTCCCAACCTTCAGAACCATTGAAAAATTGGCAGGTTAGTGATTTTCTGCATCAGCGGTTCTACCTTTGGGGCATGAAAGCAGATTTTTTCTCATCTTGTCATGCGGAGATTTAGAGTAATCCCTGAGCCCTATTTCACAAGATTAGCAGAAGGAGGGGAAAAAAAGGAAAGGGAAAAAAAAGACGAAGAAGACATACCTGTTGAAGCAGCAATTTTCCAGGCAAGGTTGAATGCATTTGCTAATCAAACTAGTATTTGAGTAACAAAAATATCTTGGCTATTAGAAATGAGGGGGGTGGGCCATAGCTGATATGTGGAAAAATATGTCAGCCTTCTATGTTTCATTTAAATTGCTGAAAAATAAATTACACAACCTCTTTCAAATTCCCCCTTTGTCATCCAAATTTGTCTAGTTATTTTTTTAACATTACAGTGAAAGGAACTATTCTGAAACATTTTTTCCCCCGTACTGCACAAACATACTGGCAGGAATAGTCAATACCCCAGAAGATAAGCTCAAAATCTCAACAGACTTGCACACTGGGTCCTAACAAAATGAAATTAAATTGGTCAGAAAAGTAAGGTTTTACACGTAGGCAAGAAAAATCAGATATACAAGTATAGAATAGGTGGAACCTGACTTAATAGCAGTAACTGTGAGAAGGATCTTGAAATCCTACTGAGCAATCAATTAAAGATGAGCCAGCAATGTGCTACAGCCACCAAAAAAGCTGATACAATCCTTGGCTGCATTAATAGAGAGATAGAATTAAGATGACATAAAATGTTAGTACCATTTTATAATGTCTTGGTAAGACCACACTTGAAATACTGCATTCGGTTTTGGTTACCACAATATAAAAAAGATGTTGAAGTTTCAGAAAAAAATGCGGAGAAGAGCAACAAATATGATTAGGGGACTGGAGGCAAAAACATATGAAGAACAGTTACAGGAATTGGTTATGTCTAGTAAAAAGAAGGACTAGGTGAAACTTGATAGAAGTGTTCCAATATTTGAAGGCTGCCACAAAAAAAGAGGGGATCAACATTTTCCAAAACGCTAGAAGACAAGTCAAGAAACAAATGGATGGAAAGCAATCAAGGAGAAAGGCAACCTAGAATCAAGGAGAAACTTCCTGACAGTGAAAACAATTAACCAGTGAAATGGGTTGCCTTCAGAAATTGTGGGTATTCCATTACTGGAAGTTTTTAAGAAGAGATTGGACAGTCATTTGTCCAGAATGGTATGGGGTCTCCTGCTTGTGGTGGGGGTTGGAGTAGAAGTCCTTCAAGGTCCCTTCCAACTCTTGTTATTCTTTTAAACAAATCATTAATTCTCCTTCATCATAAAAGAATAGGAATTTTCCAAAGGAAAACCATCCTGCTATGTTACACTATTATGGAATTTTGTGAGTTCTCGCCTTGACTTTTGTAAAATATTGAATGGAAAGTGCACATTTCAGGAAAATTTGATTTCTCAAGCCAAACTTTCCCAATCTTAGTTCCCAATTTGAATTAAACCAATTGTGAAAGTCAAAAGATTACACTGTTTTAGTGGAAGACCATTATTTCTCTACATCTCTATCTATATGCAGCAGAATTATTTTCTAAGCCAACTAGTTTGCAGTGCCTACCTGATTTAAACAGATCTTGCAAAAGTTAAGTAAAATTCAGTATTAGCCCTGCTAATGCTGATGATTTCATTTTTATTAGTCGAATCCAACCTGAGTAGATATTAATTTCTACTGAAATCGGTGGGCAGGTTTATCATGCAGAGCTTTCTTCCATAACAACTTCCTTGCTTTGTCTATCATCCTCTATCCTAATTTGACAGTATTTTGCTTACAAGCCGCCTGAGGTTGGAATAGAAGCAACATTGTCTTTTCCTGTCCCATGTAGGTGACACCATACTGGACCATCTTCTCTGAACAGCTTTGTTGATTTCTTGCTCATCTATCACCCACAATTGCTATTACTACTGCTAAACTAATGAGAGAGAGTCCCATTATCCTTTATGCAATCTATAGTATGTTCTCTACACTTTCCCCCTGTATGCCATCAAAATGTCTGCAGACTTTTCCACTATGATAACAGCACTCTTAAAATTGATGGACCGGATCAGTACATGCAGAATTTACCCAAGCATATAGGATATATTTAGGCTTCTGTTCATTTGTTGAGGCTGCTACACATCTTCAGTGAATTCCTGTGCAAATAAGATACACATTATGTCTAGTATTTAATGTAAAGGATCTCTGCAAAATTTAGAATTCACTGGTCCCAGAATGGGGATAACACATTCACAGATACAGGTAAATGTTCTTCAACAATTTCTGAAAGCAAAACAGACATAGCTACTAGGCAAGCAAATTGCTATAAAGTGCAGTAAACTGCACTGTGGTTATGCAACAGTGATTTAGATTTCTACTCTGGTGCATAAGGTAACATCTTTGCTTTGGACAAAGAATGCATTGATAAGTAAGCCTACTGTGAATGACAATAAATAGCAGTAATTCAAATCTGAAATATATAGCAAAAGCAATTATACTTATGTACTGCTTTATACAGCACTCTCTAAGCAGTTTACAGAGTCAACATCTGGGTCCTCAATTTACTGACCTTGGAAGGATGGAAAGCTGAGTCAACCTTGAGCCGGTGAGAATCGAACTCCTGGCAGTCAGCAGAATTAGCCTGCAATACTGAATTCTAACCACTGTGTCTAACCACAGCTCAGAACAGGTATATAAAATCTACCTGTTCTGGCAAAAAATATAAATGTTCAAAAGGCATAAATATATCCACAGAATTAAAGAGCTAATTATTCTATCTTGCTGGTATTTAATTCCAATACAATTGTTAAACAAAAGTGTTGTATACTTTTTATATAGGCTGACTATCAAAATGCCCTTTGTCAAATTTGGTCCTCTGGACCATCACTTCAAAAATAGATGCAGCTGAGTTCAAAATAATTACACTTTGGAAGCTGGACTGGAAGTTACTCAAATCATCTCCAGGGGGCAAAAATGACACGTAAAGTTATAAACCTTTTTCATTCAGTGCATCAGACTCCTGATGTATCAGAATATTGCTTTATCTAATCCAGTTTTATCTACTTAGATTTGGACTCAACATTTCATTTATTTATTTATTTTGTCAGATTGAGGTCACCTAGGAGTTCAAGGCACTTACATCTTTCTGTATTTTTCCACAAAATAGATATATATGTTCATTCTGTTGATATATATATATATATATATAAGTCTGCATGCATGTGAGAGAAATTAAAGCTGAAAATCCTATACTGTAAAGAAGAGGAAGAAGGAAAAAAATTACCTCAAACTGGGCTGACGTGTATTTGCTTTAGACATTATTTATTAAATTTACATATGCACTATTTAATAGATTTACACCTTGCCTTCTTACATTATTAGCTTTAAACTTTATTCAGACTTCAAAGTAATAAACATAAGTTTTTCCTCTTTCTACTTTTCCCCAATTCAACAACCCTACGAGAGGGACTGGGCTAAAAGAAACTGGATCAGTGTTATTCAGTGAGTTGCCATGGCTCATGATGGACTGGTTCAACAACCTAACTAAAATGCCATACTGGTTCTTGGTAGGTTTGTAAAAAAAGATGTGGAGACTCTAGAAGGAGTGCAGAGAAGAGCAACAAAGATGATTAGGGAACTGGAGGCTAAAACATGAAGAACAGTTGCAGGAACTGGGTATGTCTAGTTTATGGCTTATGGTTTTATTCAACTTGTATGCCACCCTATTCCTGAGGGACTCAGGGCGGCTAACAAAACCGGAAGGGAGGGGAATAATACAAAAGGAAATAGCAATAGCAGTAGACTTATATACCGCTTCATAGGCCTTTCAGGCCTCTCTAAGCGGTTTACAGAGAGTCAGCATATTGCCCCCAACAATCTGGGTCCTCATTTTACCCACCTCGGAAGGATGGAAGGCTGAGTCAACCCTGAGCCGGTGAGATTTGAACCGCTGACCTGCTGATCTAGCAGTAGCCTGAAGTGCTGCATTTAACCACTGCGCCACCTTGGCTCATAGAAAGCTCATAGAAAGAAAACAAAGACAAACAACAATACAGAACCAATTTAAAAGGTATCAACAAGCATACCAATTCAAGTGGGGATGGAACTCAGCAGCCCCAGGCCTGCTGGAACAGCCAGGTCTTAACGGCTTTACGGAAAGCCTGAAGGGTGGTGAGGGTCTGAATCTCCAGGGGAAATCGTTCCAGAGTTTAATGAAAAGAAGGACCAGGGGAGACATGATAGCAGTCTTCAAATATCTCAGGGGTTGCCACAAAGAAGAGGGAATCAAACTGTTTTCCATAGAACTTGAGGGCAGGACAAGAAGCAATGGGTGGAAATTAATCAAGGAGAGAAGCAACCTAGAACTAGGGAGAAATTTCCTGAGAGTTAGAACAATTAATCAGTGGAACAACTTTCCTCCAGAAGTTGCTCCCAAAGACTGGAAGTTTTTAAGAAGAGATTGGACAACCATTTGTCTGAAATGATATAATAGCAATAGCAATAGCAATAGCAGTAGACTTATATACCGCTTCATAGGCCTTTCAGGCCTCTCTAAGCGGTTTACAGGGAGTCAGCATATTGCCCCCAACAATCTGGGTCCTCATTTTACCCACCTCGGAAGGATGGAAGGCTGAGTCAACCCTGAGCCGGTGAGATTTGAACCGCTGACCTGCTGATCTAGCAGTAGCCTGTAGTGCTGCATTTAACCACTGCGCCACCTTGGCTCTTATATAAGGTTTCCTAATTGAATATGGGGTTGGACTAGAAGACCTCCAAGGTCCCTTCCAACTCTATTATGTAGAAGCAGCTATTTGTGGATTGCATCTCTTGAGGCAAAAGCCTTCTTAGCAAAGTTGCCTACCATTCTTGATTCTTTGGAATCAAGTCATGAAATTTTAATTTTGGTAGACCATCTGGAGACATTTTTATAGTTTATGTGTTTGTGAAGATCTTTATTTCTTTATGATTTTTGTGCAGTTAGATTGGGAGTAGATTAGAAGTGGGGGGGATTCATTCATAGCTGTTATTCATAGTCTAAATTTAGCCCAAAAACAATTAGGAGAAAGAATGTTTTCACTTTCACCTTCAGGGTAGTTGTGGAGATGACAAGGTGATGCAGTCAGCTTTTTCCCTAAGTATCTTTCTTTCCCTTCATATTTCAATATTTCATAAACAAAAACATCTCAGATGTCAATATTGAAATCCGAATGGCATATGAAAGAAAAGTTTTCCTTTACTCACTCCAAATTCAAAAGGGCTTTAAAAGCCAAAATGACATTTTAAACAAATTTCAAGTAGATCAGGAACCAATACAGTTGATAAGCTGTGGCTAATGTTATAATCAAAACTTCCCCAATATAGAGACTCTGGAAAGAGTACAGAAAAGAGCAACAAAGATGATTAGGAGCTGGAGGCTAAAACATATGAAGAATGGTTGCTAGTCTAGTGAAAAGAATTTGGTTTTTCTTGTCTAGTGAAAAGAAGGCCTGAAGTGACATGATAACAGTGTTCCAATGTTTGAGGGGCTGCTACAAAGATGAGTGGGTCAAACTATTTTCCAAAGCACTAAAGGGCAAGAAAACAAACAATGGATGGAAACTAATAAGGAGAGAAGCAACCTAGAACTAAGGAGAAACTTCCTAATAGTGAGAACAATTAACCAATGGAACAGGTTGCCTTCAGAAGTTGGGGGTGCTTTTAAGAAGAGATTGGACAGCCATTTGTGAGTCACTTGTCCAATATAGGGTCTCCTGCTTGTAGAGTGGGTTGGACAAGAATATCTCAAGATCCTTTCCAACACTGTTATTCCATTATTATTCTATTATTATAAAATTCATTTCTGATCTGATCTTCCCAAAACGAAGAATAGCTTTCTTCAGAGCCAGATGTAATATTTACTCATATGCTTATTGGTCTTTCACCCACGTAAATTAGGGAGTGACCCTAACAGTTTGAGAACATGTGTTTTCTTAACAGGGATGTTATTATCCACTATTAATGTCAGTACTATTTTTTAAATATATTGTTAAAAGTGATGTTTATTGCTGGTCTACGATCGTAATAAAGATATATTCTATTCTATTCATTTCTGTGTTCTGAACAAGTTTAGGTTTCTAGATAATCCTCAACATATTATGGTACATAATTTTTTGGACTGCTGTACATACCTAAATTTTACCATTTCATAATGATGTTGTTGGATTACAAAGGATAGGACTAAAGACTAAAATGTATAAAAAGCTGGCTTTTTATAAGTACTGAAGCAAATCCAGTGCTACATTAATCTCATTTTAACTGGCATGTAATAGAATACAACATGGAATATTTGGGTCATCTTTGTGATTGGCTTAAGTTTAGATTTGTTCCTATTAGAGAAATATCTTATAGCTGAGTACAAAGATCCCACAATCTGCAAGCCTTACACTATCATATATTCCTATTGTTCAATCCAGCTATTTCTGGCCAACTTGCATTCAGCCAGCTTCACTACAAATAATTGATTTTGACAGCATTGAAATGAACTGACAGAGTGCTGGCAATCACTGTAAATGCTCTGCTCTGCTACCACACCTGGGACTGGTGTGCACTGTATACATAAAACTCTATGTAAATACTGAAGGGGGGGGGAGAGATTATAGCTAGACATACATGTTTCTAACAGTATAAGTCCTACATATAAAATGTTAGCTGAAGAATATCCTTTTTTCATCAACCAGATTTTTTTCATTATTTTGAATATCAAGCAATCTATTTTTTCTGGCTTGATTCCCCCCCCCCCCCTGCCCAAACCACTTGGTGAAATCTAGGAGATTTTGACAAGTCCTCTAAAAACCGAGATTGCTAAAAATTGAATTTTAAGATGTCTTGGATTTTTAGCAATCTCAGTTTTCAGAACACCCGTTTTCAGAGATTTTGTTTAAGATTTGGGGCATCTCAAGAAATTTCAGGGAAATCTGATAAAAAAAAAATGATGTTCTTGTATAAAATCTCAGGAAATTGCCAATTTGAGTTTCTCTCAAAATTTGGATAATTTCCTGACATATTGACTTGTAAGAAGATTTATGGGAGATTTTAATCCTAAATGTTGAAGGTAGAACCAACAACACCCATAGATTCTGACAGTTTATACAAAATGGGATGCAATGTCTGCCTATTTTGATTGTAGATATCAGTGATGGCTAACCTTTTATGGACTGAGTGCCCAAAGGGCACGTGCATACACCTGAACCCCCAAAATGAAATGCATGCACCCCTGCATGCATCCCCCTCCCCCGCACATGTGAGTGCACTCCCTGCATGTGCCCTAACCCCCACACTTCTGCGGCAGAGACCAGACAACCAGCTGGCTGGTGGGAGGTACATGTGCATGCCCAGAGGAGCTGAACTGGGGCAATGGTTCTCGTCCATCTGAGAGGGCGCTGCACACCACCTCTGGCATGCATCGTGGGTATATATGATGTCATAATGCATATACAAAACAGAACAACCTTCTGTTGCCACAGCACAGTGCTTGTTTTGACATTTCCCTCCTTCCCCCCACTTTCCCACCTACCACAAATATATACACTTGGTACTTTTTTTTTTTTAAAAAAAAAGGTGCATTTCACAGCAAATGGTTAAATTTACTGGGGATTAACTGCAAACAAATTGCAACTGCAAACACTTGATGGAGCTAATAGATGCCTATGAGGTTTTTGCCCATTCAATAAATGACCCACCTATTTGAAGAGAAGTTAAAGTTTTCTGTGCAAACAACTTTTAAAGAAATCAATGTTTCTTGTGTGATTTCTTTATGCCCGGCATTTGAGCATCCATTGAAATGAACTTCTTTGTTTTTAAAAGGTGATAATGAAGTGCTGTCTCCTGGAGCTGTAAATGACAACTATTACCTGGAAATGTGTGATGCGCATATTTACAAATGCATCTTATTGTGTAAAACAGTGCTGTGGCTGAATACTCAACTGAGTATCAAAGAAATAAGAAGCCCCTATTCCTCATTTATAGGTAGAATATGGAATATAGATTAACAAACTTGGAGGGAACCTTGGAGATGTTGTAGTCCAACCCTTTGCTCAGGCAGGAGATCCTATACCCGGTATGGTGAATGGCACACGGAGCCATTTGTCAGGGCACATGAGGCATTGCCCTGTTAGCTGGCCAACGTGCATGCACATGCTGGCCAGCTGAGTTCAGCCTTTTTTAAAGCCATTTTCCACCCTCCCCAGGCTTCAGAGGCTTATAGGAGCCTGGAGAGGGCGAAAAGAGCCCCCTCCCGAGGCCCTCCGGAGGCTTCAGGAGCTTCCCTGAAGCCTCTGGAGTGCAAAAAAATGTCCCTATGGGCAAACTGGAACTTCAGGAATGGACTTCTGATTTGCTCATAGGGTTGGTTTAAGCCCACAGACCAGAGGTGGGTTCCTACCAGTTCGCATCTATTCGGTATAACTAGTTCATCAAATCTACCAAACTGGTTAGAAGAAGTTCCACCAGTGGACCCGGAAAGCAGGCCACACATACAGAAGAGGTTCCAAAAAATTTTGAAACCTACCACTGGTCCTTGGATATGATTATTCTACACTATCATGATCATATTTATAAAACTCAGTGTCTCTGTGAAAGGTAAGGATGACTACTGCATTTGTGGTGCAATGAGTACATTGCGTGTGTTGAAGTTGTTTTAACGCAAACCAAAGATGCCTTTTAAAAAACAAGTTTACATCATATTCTTATGCATGCGAGTGCTGTGTGTGAGGTAATTTAAGGTGGTTTTGACAAGTGTCATTGGCATCTTCCTATCCGGTCACATGGGCGGCAAGCCACTCCCATCCGGTCACATGGGTGGCAAGCCACTCCCACAAAGGAGGCCACACCCACAGAGTAGGTTCAAATAATTTTTGAAACCTACCATTGCCACACACGACCCCCCTGCACTCCCGCCCTTATGGCACATGAGCCAAAAAAGGTTTGCCATTGCTGTCCTTCACCATTCTGGACAAATGGCTCTCCAAACTCTTCTTTAATAATGTTGATTATTTAATTTTTCTCATTGTCTGGAAATTTCTCCTTAGTTCTAGGTTAGATCTCTCCTTGATAGATTTCCATCCATTACTTCTTGTCAATCCCCTCTTCTCTGTGACAGCCCCTATTAGAAGATGGCTGTCATGTCACTCCAGGCCTTCTTTTTGTTAGGCTAGACATACTCAGCTTCTGCAACCATCTGTCATATGCTTTAGCATCCATCCCCCTAATCATCTGTATTGCTCTTCTCTGTCCTCTTTCTAGCATGTATCTATACCTTTTTTGCATTGTGGTGACCAAAACTGCATACAGTGTTCCAAATATGGTCATACCAAACCAGTACAGCACTTTGCAATGAGTTCCAAATGGGCTTTAGGCTTTTGCTTGAAGACATTTTGCTTGTCATTCAAGAAGCTTCTTCTGTTCTGAATGGAGAGGGGAAGAACTCTGAGAAAGACCTATTAATTCCCTAATTTTAGAATTATAATATATTAAACAGTTGAACATAATAAACCTGTTCTTTTTTTCCTCTTAATGTATCTTCTAATAAAAATGTAATAATAACATTAAGCATAATAATCCTCATCATCATAATACTAACAATTATCATATTGTTTATATCTCTAGGGAAAGATAAATCTATTATTCAGGATATGCCAGAACAGTGATTAGAACATGCAAACTGAGTATCATAATAAAATGGAATATGTTTACTTTGGATTGTATTTTGCTGAGCTTCCTGGGTCTAATTCTCCGTAAAAAGTGCACAGAATTATGGATCTCCATTTGTCATTTGTCTTTTTTTCCTTTTTTTCCCTTTGATTAAGATACAGATTATTTATGCTGAGCTCACACACATGCAAAAAGAATAGTTAGGAATCTTAAACTGTTTGATGGTTCAGAACTAGACACTTTCAAATAATATGAACACAAACACTTGAACTCCCTGTTGCCATTCCTCTAATCAGTTCAATCTCCTCTTCAATTTATTGTGTTTTTCCTCCCTCAAGCACTTCTCAGTACTAAAACTTGACTGAAAGTTAAAGCTTTTCAGGAATAATTCATATGGGCTTCACTCCTAAAAAAAAAAAAAAATACCAAAAAACCCTCCTTTTTTGTTCAATTTATTATTTACTTGTTCTTTTTGACTTTGTTTTTCTCTTGGAAAGGGGAAAAAAAACCCAGAGAGTTCCAATTTCGTTGTATTTAAGTACAATGACAATAAAGATTATACTTATTTTCTGAATTTGTGGATATACCAGGGTATGCATGTGTTCATTTAATATGTTCTACTCTACTTTCCTCGTAGTTTGAGGATTCAACTACCCGTAGTTGTTTGTTTATCACATAAGGCCACATGAAATGGTTCAGTACAATAACAGTGTAGATATCAGGGAATGGATCTTGATTGCATAGATAGATAGATAGATAGATAGATAGATAGATAGATAGATAGATAGATAGATAGATAGATGGATGGATGGATGGATGGATGGATGGATGGATGGATGGATGGATGGATGGATGGATGGATGGATGGATGGATGGATAGATAGATAGATAGATAGATAGATAGATAGATAGATAGATAGATAGATAGATAGATAGATATAGATGATAGATAAGATAGATAGATAGATAGATAGATAGATAGATAGATAGATAGATAGATGATAGATAGATGATAGATAGATGATAGATAGATGATAGATGATAGATGATAGATGATAGATGATAGATAGATAGATAGATAGATAGATAGATAGATAGATAGATAGATAGATAGATAGATGATAGATAGATGATAGATGATAGATGATAGATAGATAGATAGATAGATAGATAGATAGATAGATAGATAGATAGATGATAGATAGATAGATAGATAGATAGATAGATAGATAGATAGATAATAGACAGACAGACAGACAGACAGACAGACAGACAGACAGACAGACAGACAGACAGACTAGCTTTGGACCCTACAGTATGGTGAACTCACTGAAAGAAGACAAAAAGAGAAAATCTATGACTAAGAGTGACAAGGTGGCTCAGTGGCTAAGACGCTGAGCTTGTCGATCAGAAAGGTTGGTAATTCAGTGTTTTGAACCTCTAGCGCTGCGTAACAGAGTGAGCTCCCACTACTGCTAGCCTTCTGCCAGGCTAGAAGTTCTAAAACATGTAAAAATGCAAGTAGAAAAATAGGAAACATCTTTGGTGGGAAGGTAACTGTTCAGTGGGCCTTCAGTGTTTAATCCTGCCGGCCACTTGACCATGGAGAACATCTTCGGACAGCGCTGGCTCTTCAGCTTTCAAACTGAGATGAGCACTGCCCCGTAGAGTCGGGAATGACTAGCACATATGTGCGAGTCATGTGCAATTTACCTTTACCTTTAAGAGTGATTTAAAGCAGGATCCGCTCCAATATTATGTACCAAGGTTATGATAAAAAAATTATATTGTCAAATGTTATCCTGGAGGAGGAGTCTTATTTCCTTGTTTATTTAAAATAAAAACATATCAAAACAGTACATGGATACTAGTAGGATATTATTAGCTTCAAGTACTCATGATCACAAGTAGAGCCTAGTGTGTTACAGCATAGGGTTCACCTTGTCAAGAGTTGTATCTACTGATCTGGTAATGCTGACCATCTTCAGTCCACCATGGACTGTGGAGAGACCTCTGTGGTGGCCTCTGTACTCTAAAACTGTTTCATTCAGAAATTTGGCCATCTCCCCCTGGCTTTTATAAAATTGTCAAAAAAATGTTTATTGCACCATGATTTTTACCTGCAGTAAAAGTTAGGACAGACTCCTGAGACTGTTTATTTAAAGTGTATGCAGTACTTTTGTTTGTGTTTGTTCTCTGCCTTTTTCATTTGATTATGGAGAAAAGAAAGAAGGAAGGAAGGAAGGAAGGAAAGAAGGGAGGGAGGGAGGGAGGGAGGGAGGAAGGAAGGAAGGAAAAATTGCATCTCTGAAACAGCTAATGCTCACCAGCCTGCAATTACATTTTTGCATAAAAGTTTTCATTATTCTAAACTTTCCTTGGTTATCCATTTTCTCTCTCAAGAAGAATTTTCTGATAATATCTTCCTAGAGAGACTGCAAGCCATCAGACATACTAATGTGGTGGAAGACATATCAAAAGAATGTTAACGATAATACTTTTAAAAGTGCACTTATGTTAAATGTTTACTATATAAAAAAATTGAACTTGAAGATATATGTCACTAATAGAAAACAGATGGAAAGGAAGTGATACATTGATTTATTTTTTAAAGAGAAGGAAAATGATATTGTTTATATATGTAAAAAATTACAACTTGGAAAATATGAGAAGAAAAGTAATGTGGCTAAAATTGGAAATAATAGAAATATAATGTAAAATGAATCATGTGTTTGTGGAAATGTAACAGAGTAATTCCAGACAACACTTTGTTCACAAAAAAATTCTTTATTATTTAACAAAAATAAAATAAAAAACTTTGCATAAAAAAATTGATAATCAAAAGATGTTAATGTGTTGAAAGGCATATCAGAAGAAAGTCATCACAGAAGTGCTGATGATACCCTCCAACCTGGATATCCATTCCCTTTTAAATGCATATTTTCATTTAGCTATCAATCATCTCAGATATGATTTCCAACTGTGGTATAATTCACACACACACACACACACATACACACACATACACACCCTAAAACTACTTGAATCTTTTTTAACGGTGTCAGAGCATTCAAAAAATAAATAAGTAGTAAAATTCCATGCATTATTTTGGGATATACAACCCAATGATTTCCTCAAAGATCCCTTTCTATATTTTCACAGCTTGGTTACCTTGCTCAACTCTAGTTACAGCCATTTAAGCTTTTCTGAGTTGTGTTAAACATTTTACAGGTGATATATTCCGTTCTTTGTCTTCAATGCAACATCTGGCAGCTTATGTGCTTGTGTGACAAGGTATACATGTCATGGCAGCAGGGGTTCAGAAGAGATTAAACATTTGCTGGCATGTGCCAATGTTTCATAGCAATGCTGGATACTGATGAAGGCAACGTTTGCTTTTAATAGTGACATTTGGCTTTCATTCTGATGTGGCATTTAGAACCACTCCTCAATGTATAAATAAGACCCTGAGATTTATAATGGAGGTGTTAACATACTGTATTTTCTCCCTGATATATAACAGGAAGGGACTCGGGCACACCGTGTATGCATTTCAGAGAGCTAATTTATTGATGAGACAAGCTCTCCAATATGAAATTTCCTTTCTCATTAAATTTGAACCCCTGAATGCAAATCTAACTTTGGAAAATTAGAAAACTGGCTGCACTCATGAAATAACAGATGCATGATTGATGGGTCTAATATCCTGCCTTAGTAATATTCCCTATTATAGGTAACTTTTTTCCCCCATTCTTATCATTAATTAAAAATTAAGACAATAAAATAGTCAGTGAGGCAGCAGGAGCATCATCAATATCTATTTCGCTGACAGGGATAATGAATACTGGTGGTACTGGCAGGAACTAAGTTCAAAACGTCCTAAGTCACTTGCCAGCATATTTTCAAATCTGGTCTTTAATAACATTTCAATATCATCTATCAAACCCTGTCTATCCGGTATGACTCAGCAGTCATTGTGAGGGCCAATTCTGGTACAGTCCCAAAAGCCATCATTTCTATCAATTGGGATGCAGGCTGAGCAATTTGAGAATTATTCTGCTGGATAAGGCTGTGATTGAGCTTTTCCAGTTCATTGGTTTTGCTCTGACGCCTTCCCATTCAGCATTTATCAGACAGGTGCTCACACTGGATGTGGCACAACCATAAGGATCCTTTTGCTGCTAGAGTAAATAACAAACATTCAATTATTCAATACAAGTAGAGCAAACGAATGATGGCAGATATTAAATAAATTGTTTGCTCTATTTAGAGGTTTCTCTAAGTAGCTTTTCATAGCATTCTAAGGCCATTGCCTTCCATCCTTCCGAGGTCAGTAAAATGAGGACCCAGATTGTTGGGAGCAATGCAGGGGTGGGCTATTCAAGGGTCACCTGGATTCATGTGATCCTCTAGCGAAGATTCTGCGCGGTTTGGTGAACCCCCAAATCCCACACCTGGCTGGCTCTGCCCACTCCTCCCCTCCCAGGAGTCTCCATGTGGCCCATTTTAGATGCCATGAAATGCAGGGCCCACACAGAGACTCAAGGAGGGTGAAAAATGGACCACCTGGAGGCTCCAGAAGGTCGGAAATGGGCACATTTCCAGCCTCCAGGGAGGCTCCAGAGCCTGGGGGAGGCCATTCCCCCATGGCCTATAAGAAAGCCTCTGGAGCATGGGGAGGGCAAAAGACAGGCCTCCCAGAAGTTCCAGAAGGCTAGAAACAGCCTTGAGGAAAGCCTCCGGACCCCAGGGAGGGCAAAAACACCACCACCATCCGCCATGGTCCAGGAGTCCAACTAAGCGACACCCACCATAGCCATGTCCATCCAGCAACTAGGTAGAGAACACATTGCTAAAATTTTTGAAGCCCACCCCTGGAGCTGATTCTGTAAACTGCTTAGGGAGGGCTGTAATGTACTGTGAAGTGGTATATAAATCTGAGTGCTATTGCTATTAAGTCTTTCACACAAGATCATCGTGCTACTGAAATTTGAATTCTGAGAAATTGGATTCAGTATACAAGAGAAGAGCATTTTTCTTTCTGACTTTTGTTCTCTCCTTCGTATGTTGACTTTATGACCTACTTTACTTGTGGTCCTCAAAGCCTATCAGGTTAAGAAATGTTTAGGGACACAAAACAAAATCCAGAGAGTCCAATTTTTCTTAGGAAGTCCAGTTTTTCTTAGGAAAAAGCAAAGTCTAGTTGCCTTTTGAAAAAAGCACCCTTGGGACAGTCACAGTGAATATCAGAAATGATCACATCACTTAAAACAGAAGTTCCCAAAGTGGTCATTAACACTCCCAAGTGTTGATGGGACTATCCAAGGGTGTATCAGTGCTGTTATTATGGTTGGTCACACAGTCAACCAGACACTAATAACAGTAGGTGGTTTGTGCTTGTTCTATCTATCCTGTATGGATTTTTTTAGAACATGCAAAATTCCCTCTTTTTAATAGCAATTGCATGAGCACTTAGACTTATATACCACTTCATAGTGCTTTTACAGCCTTCTCTAAGCAGTTTACAGAGACAGCCTATGGCTCCCAACAATCTGGGTCCTCATTTTACCCACCTCAGAAGGATGGAAGGGTGAGTCAACCTTGAGCTTGATGAGATTCAAACTGCCAAATTGCAGGCGGCTTGCAGTCACCAGAGTTAGCTGCAGTACCGCATTCTAACCACTGCACCACCGCGGCTCTTGTTTAAAGTTTTTTAATCATGACAATTGCCAGGATTTTTCTTACCCAAAGCACAGATTTTTGCAAAGTTGTGTGCATGAAAATTGTATGATTTTCCCCATATGTACAAGCAATTGCACTAAGAATTAATATGCAGGTGGTCATTCAAATTCTCAAAAGACTAACACAGAAAGGAGGGGAAATGTGCCAACCATTAAGCATCACCTTATTTGCAGATTTATTTCTGCCACTTGCTTTATAGGGTTATTCAAGGCTTCTGAAATATATTTCTATTAATGTTGAATTTGTTTCAGGGGGCACCGAAACTATTGAGAGAGATAAATTTGTCCTGAAAGAAATCAGTTTCTCAAGAATGGACTCCCCTTTGCCTGAAACATTAGCTTGCTACTGAAAATGCCTTATGGAAGGAAGTACTTTAATATATAAAAGAGAAAAGTCGAGAAGGTTGCAGATTATTGGAAAAATGATTATGCAATGAAACATGCAGCCCTTGATGATCATGGAACTAAATTTATTTTCTAAAGCAAATTCTGTTTTATCACATTCAATGAGAACAGGTGGGGGGAAAGGCAGGATAATTTCTCTGCCCAGCAGAGGTTTTTTATTGTATTTATTTTACTATGTTAGTATGGCCTGTCCCGTTATATCTTGCAGACCTCTAATCATAATAATAGAGTTAGGAAGTAGAAAACACAACAACAACAACAACAACAACAACACATGCAAACAAATATTCTTCAACCCAGTCCTTCTCCAGGAGTTCTTCAAATTCCAAATACTAGCTGTTATTTAAATGTGAGTGTATGTATGTGTGTGTGTGTGTGTGTGTGTGTGTATGTATATATGTATGTATGTGTGCATGCATTTTTATATAAAAAGTGAAAAAGTTTAATATAGAACTACATTAAATTCCCGATTCCCATAGTACGCCAAGGTGAAACAATGCAGTAGATACCAAATATCTATTGCCTTTTCTATAATTCAACTGTTTTATGTGAGATTATCAGTCCATTTCTGTAGCTGAGTGCTGAAAAAGACTAATTTCAACTTGTTTTGAATTCATATTTGGCTTCATACAACACTGATCAGTGGTAGGTTATTTTATCTATTTATTTAAAACTTTTTCATAACTCCACTTGGCTTTGTTTGCATCATATTTGATGCCCAGAAGAGAAATATGCGTTTGGATGAAAGTGCTTCCTTTATTGTGTATTAAGCTATGAATTTTGAAAGATCTTTGCTGAAAATGACCTATTTCCTTCATGGAAATGTTAAACTTAACCCAAGATCTTCAGACTATCTGGCTGTTTTCCAAGATAACAATTCATTTGATTTTTGGCCCACTGCATGCATAAATATTATCAACCAACTAGACTATTATGGCAGTTTTGGGTGAAATGCTTACTAGATTCAGATGCATCTATTTCTTTCCATTTAAAGAAAAAACTGAGGCTGTCATGCAATTTAAAAAAAAGGTCAATATTAAAACAGTCAATGCTGTGACTAATTGTTGGCCCCAATTTTGCTTTTATAATTTGATGAAAGCTATTTTACAAATTGTTTATTCGAATACATTTTCTTTGATTTTCTTTTAGATTTTTTAAAAATACAACTTTCTATCTTGAGTGGGTTCCAAACAGCTGTCAGATCACAAATGACACTGTAAAATAAATGAATAAAATCTTGGTTTAAATATATATAACCCACCATGGTGGAGGAAATAATTTCTTCAAAATGGGTTGACAAATGTTTAATTATGTCTTCTCAAGTCTTCTCGAGACCTTACTAAATCACCTGCATTTTAAGAGAAATGTTTTGAACTGACACTCACTCTCATTGTCTCTCTCCCTCCCTCTCTCCCTCCCTCTGGTTGATTAAATGTTATAATGAAATTAAGACCTTATCACTAAATCTCAGATTCTGTTCTGTTTCGCTTCTTTTCCAGCACCTTCTGAAGCAGCCGTATGATAATTGTTGTGACTCAGCAGCAGTCTTCTGTGAGTCTTTTCGGGATGCAAGAGTAACAATGCAGCTGGGGCTCGTTAGGGGCATCTTTTGGTGATAAAAGGATGGATGGTGCCACGCCCTGGTTGCAGGAGTCAACGTTCCTTCGTTCGTTCAACATTCATTGATCATCGGTCGTGGTTTATTTGAGATACACTTGGAGAAGTGATTTGCTTTCTGTAACCCTGATTCAAGGAGACACTTGGAGAAGTGCATGGCTTTGTAAGAGTTTTTGTTTGGTATTCTGTTATCTCGTCAGAGACTTTATTTATGTTTATTTTTGGGCTCGCAGCTAGTCTGAGCCGAGAACTGATAAAGTGAGTTCCTTTTACGTTTGTCTGCCTGTCGTCTGTTAACGAGTGGAGAAGGGGGGACAGAACAGATAATAATTTATGGTAGTTACAATCATTTCTTTAGTGACTGTTCCAAGTTACAATGGCACTGAAAAAAGGTGACTCACACTTACTATCATTGAAGTATGGTCATTTTATTAAAATATGGACACTTGCAATTGGCTTATTTTTGTGAGATTTGCAGCATCCAAGGTCACGTGATCACCTTTTGCTATCTTCTGACAAGCAAAGTCAATGGGGAAAAACAGATCCACACAACTACCATGTTACTAACTTAACAACTGTAGTGATTCATGTAACATCTGTGGTAAGGTCATAAAATAGGGCAAAACTCACTTAATAACCATCTCAATTAGCAACAGAAATCATTTGCTCAATTGTGATCATGTTGAAGACAACCTGTTTTATATATTATTTTGGTCTATCTAGGAAGAATTAAAGAAAGGAATCATCTCCCTTACAGGAAAAAAAATCTAGTACTGTTTTAAGTACGACTTAAAAGCTGACTTTGGCTTTTTAAAAGCCATATTGTATGTTAGAAGAAGGAGGTCCCCAACTAAATGAAAGAATATCACTCCAAGTGTCTTCCTGTAAGTAGACAACAATAAAAATAAATTGAAGAGAATCCTGTTTTTAAAAACCATTTAATAATTGGCTAGCCCAGTGTTTTTCATTGTAACAAGTGTGGACTTCAACTCCCAGAATTCCCCATGTTGGCTGGGGAATTCTGGGACTTGAAGTCCACACATCTCAAAATAGCCAGGTATGAAAAACACTGAACTAGGCCTATCCTGAACTACTTATTTATTCAAGGAAACTACTTATTCATTCAAGGAAATTACATGATAAAAAATATGTATATGTAGCATGGGATGGTTTTTATAAAAGACGGATGAAGTGAAATGATTTTCAAGGTGCTACCCCTCCTTCCCCCCTCACCCCATTTCCTTTTTTAATTCCAAGTGCATGATTTCTTTACAGACTTTGAACCAAACAGCTACTGCCCAGGGATGAAGTGAAACTAGTCACTGTCTTCAGGCTTAAGGCAAACAAACAAAAAAAAAGGATGAGATCTTCTAGAACCTAACTGCAATGTATGCTGATATGAGATAAAATGCCTTACATTTATTTGATTTCCATCTTTTATTACATTGATTTGATCTTTATATACCTCCGTTTTTCATTTTCCTTACCCCAAACACAACAAAAGGAACAACAGCCTTCCTTATCGCTGGAAGCAGGAGATTGTTCTCTTTTTAATCAAGTGAACCACTTTTCAGCAGACTTTAGCCTTCTATTTTTCACTTAAGCATTGTGAGGTGAAAGAGCCCATCTTCCTTCGCAATTATCTCTGCCCAGAAGAAAATGCTTGATCTTCTTCTGGATTATCAAATGAGAAAAATGGCCTTCCTTGGTGTTTAATTGTGGAAAGACCCCCTCCCAGAAGAATGAAATATTTTGGGAAATATTAAATAGGCAGAATATTATATTTCTCCACATGGGAAAACAGAGAAACATACTCTTAAACAGGAGTGGGCTGCTACAGGTTTGTCCAGGTTCGGGAGAACCTGTGGCTAATGTTATGGCCGGTTTGTAGAATCTCCAAAACACATCCCTCCCTGCCCCCCGCCAAGTGTCTCCATGTGGCCCGTTTTGTGAGTTAAGTGCAGGGTGCACATGGAGGCTTGGAGAGGGAGAAAAATGGGCCTCCCAGAAGTTCTGAAAGGCCAGAAACAGGCCTTTTTCGTAGCCTGTGTGAAGCAGTTTTCGCCCTCCCAGAGAGTCAAGGAAAGCTTCCAGAGCCTGGGAAACGTGAAAATGGCCTTCCAGGTATGGTGCAAGAGGCCAACTAGGTCACGCCCACCAAAGCCACACCCACCCAGAAACCAGGCAGATAACCCATTGATGAAATTTTTGAAGCCCACCCCTGCTCTTAAAGACAGAAAGACTCACTCTTTCTTAATAGCCCCCCCCCCAGCAGATATTTTGGGCCTGTTGAGAAAGACTGGGCCAGCCTATCTACAAAACAAAAGACCTTCAGCTTCAGGGTGATGGGATTAAGAAGAACAAAACATGACCCTTTGGTTCATAATAGGATTAACCCACTAACATTTAGCAGAAGACACAGAGCTCACTACATTGCACAATCTCCTAAGTGCATTTTCAGACATTGCACAACCCTCCCTAGCACCATCTGTGAAACTTATAAAAATCCATGTACTCATCAAACCTGTTGTTCAGCTGCCCCAAAACCACAAACCTGGCTGGTTCTGCTCATCAATAAATGGACCTTCTTTCCAATCAGCCTCCATGTTCTTTCCAGCATCTTTTCTCCCAGCTTGGAATTGAACTAGATGGATTTCCCTTCCAACGGGTTGCTAGGACTCCAGTGAAAATTATCTGGATTTAATTATTCAAATTAATTCCAAATCATACGATCTCTCCATAGCACTACACAGATGCCATTAGCCTCCACCAGTATGACGAAAGGAAAGAGATCATGGAGTGTCAAACTCAAGGCCCAGGGGCCAGATCCAGTCCACAGGATGGTTAGATCTGGCCAGTGGTGGGTTCTGGATCCCATTGCAACCAGTACGGTGCAATGGGGCTGGGTGTCTACCATATGAATGCATGCAGCATACGCGTGTACATGTGCAGCACACACATCCGTACTTACCAACTGTGATGCTCCACGACATCTCCGCAACCCTCCAGCTGCTTGGCAGAGCATCACACATGTACCATATGCTCCATGTGCGGAAGCCCCAAACAGCTCAAATACGGGTGGGCGGGTCCTCAGGAGCACCGTACCAGAACGGTACCCAGTGCTCCCAGTAGGCACCTGTATGCCAGTACCAGGGCTTACTGCTCATAATCCACCACTGGATCTGGTCCATGGGGCTGCCCTGGAAACAGTGAAGGACTGGCCTGTGGTGCCTCTGCCAGCAAAAACAGAGTTTGGGAGGACCACATGTAGCCTTCCTGGTCTACATGAAAATGGAGCTCGGGGGGGGGGGATGCAGGCTGTCCTCTAGGGCAGTGGTCCCCAACCTTTTTATCGCCGCGGACCAGTCAGCCTTTGATAATTTTACCGTGGCCCGCTGAGCGCGCGCAGGGGTAGGGGGCGTTGTTCGCGACGACAGCTTTGGGCCACATGTGCGTACCTGCGCGGGGCTCTCTTCCCTGGAGCCTTTGCGCATGGCCCAGGAGCTTTTGCGCACGGCCCAGGAGCCTTTGCGCTGCAGCGATCATGTCCCCCGGCCGCTGCAGCGATCATGACCCCCAGCCGCTGCAGTGATCATGGTCCCCGGCCGCTGCAGCGATCATGGCCCCCGGTCGCTGCGCGGCCCGGTGCCAGGTACTCCACGGCCCGGCATTGGTCCGCGGACTGGGGGTTGGGGACCACTGCTCTAGGGCACCATTTTCACTGGCAGAGGGCTGCAGGAGGCTGTTGTGGTTGATGTCGAGCTAGCCACGTGTCCCCCGCCCCGGTCCCCCAAGGTCAAACACTGATATGGCCCTCAATGAAATCAAGTTTGACACCCCTGATCTAAGAACTTGGAATTCTTTGCAGAACTGAATAACCTATTTTGTTTGTATTTAGCAGTTTTTTAAAGTTGAAGAATGCATGGAAAAGTAATGGAGCTACCAGAGATGATAAAATTAACTGTTTTAATTAAAGAAAAGAAAATATCCAGTTTTATTTCTGCTTAGAAATCACTTCTAGACTTTGTGCTCAGTACGGGGGAAAAAATGAAAAGTTGACATGGGTTTTGTTTATTAGATTAGCTTAGTGTTACAGGAATGGCTAGTACCTAGTATTTACTAGATATGCAAAAGTAATTGAGGTTGCAATCTTAATTTGCATTTTACTGCAAAAACAAAAATTCGGAAGTCAATGCTTTTTTCTTCCCTCATTCATCCCCAAACCCCACTTTTTCCTTCTTTTTCTCAACCGCTTCTCTATTTTTTTTTCAATTGTATTTTACATTACAACAAACTTTAATAAAATTAATTAAAAGCATTTTTAAATTGTAAAAAAAATACTTTATAGGTTCCAAGACATCATAATTGTGTGCAAATACCATTAATTTAAAACAGTATCATGCCCCTCATTGGAAACTGCTCCTTAATATACATTTAATATAATAAAGTCTGTTAGATATGTATTAGATGTTTTCTATTGCCTTAAATCTTTTGCATATGCTTCTAGAATGTCATACCCTTAACAGTAAGGACTACAGAAACTATGAACATCTTGGATGAAGCAGCCCTCTGAAATTGAGTTACACGGCAATCTAGTTAAGTTACCAGTTTTTCATTGAATTTTTCTCTAAAGTAGATTGAATATGAGCAAAATCGGAGTTGTCTAATAACCATGACCTGTCTATGAAAGGGCTATAAAAGCTGATTCAATATTTAATTGCTTATATTATGATGAAGGTTTACATCCTTATCTGAGTATGATCTACTTAATTACTTCTTTCACAATCAAGTTAAAATTTGTCCCAGATGAATCGAGTGTGGTCTATTGAGAATGGATCTCTCACTAGGAGGTAAATTAGTCACTGATAGTGATTATAATATAACTGTTCTTGCAAATCATATAAATTATCTTTACATTTATTGTCCTTGTCCTGAGCTGTCAAAATCAATCTAAATAATGCTGGTCAAACTTCAGCATTTATTTATTTTTTTAAAAAAGCAAAGCATTATGCTTTTTCAAAAAATAACAAATTCATACATGTCTATATATTTGTGGAAAAAATTGATACATAAAACAATGTATCAATTATGTAAACATGTTTCCCCAGGTTTATTAGTTTAGAAAGAAAATTGAAAATGTTAATATTAACAAAAAAATAGGAAAATGTGTATGTGAGTAGGTATAAATGGAAAATCATTAGGAAAAATATATACATTAAGAATGACATTTAATAAAAAATACATGCACAAATAAATGGGATAATAAACATAAAATATTCAAAAGTTATATAAATGCAAGGCAAATGCTACACTACTGGAAACTATATAAACAAAACTGCATTCAAGAGAATTTTTTCATTTACTTTGTTCAAAGTTAACTCAAACTTTTCCTTTAATTATTTAGGGATTCTAGTATTTTCTAGTATTCTACATGTTTCTAGTATACACGTTTCTAGCATTTTGTAATATTGCTTGTCTGCCATTAAGTGGGATTCTCCTTATTGTTTAATTAATTGTGTTGTTAATTTGCTCGTTCTAGTTGTATTGCCTGCCTGCCTACCTACCTGCCTACCCGCCTACCCGCCTACCCGCCTGCCCGCCTGCCCGCCTGCTTGCCTGCCTGCCTGACAGACAGACAGACAGACAGATGACATCAAGACAGTCAGTGCGCATGAGTCTAAGTTTTCTTGGCAAGATTTCGGAAGTGGATTGCTGTTGCCTCCTATTGAGAGGAAGGGACTGACTCAAAGGTTACTCAGCTGACTTTGCCTAAGGTGGGACTACAACAGAAGTGGTATTCAGCAGGTTCTGACCTGTTCTGGAGAACCGGTAGCGGAAATTTTGAGTAGTTAGGAGAACCAGTAGATACCACCTCTGACTGGCCCCACCCCTATCGATTCGCTGCTTCCTGAGATGATTGGGAAGGAATAGGGATTTTGCAGTAACCTTCCCCTGGAGTGGAGTGCGAATGGAGATTTTACAGTATCTTTACCCTGCCACACCCACCAATCCACGCCCACAGAACCGGTAGTAAAAAAAAATGAATCTCACCACTGGAGTAGAATTTATGATCTCCCAGTTTGTAGCCTGATGCTTTAAACATTCTACAAAACTGCTTCTTACTCTACTTTTATAGACTTCATAAATAAGTAGAAATCATTTTAGGTCATCGTCCCTATGGAACGATCTCCCCGTTGAGATCCGGACCCTTACTACCCTTCTGGCCTTCCGCAAAGTGACCAAGACCTGTTCCGGCAGGCGTGGGGCTGTTGAATTATCCAGCCCCATCCTAGGTTATGAATGTTCTTGAATTTTTAAGTGTTGTTTTTATTTTTTATATTCCCCTTTCCCTTCTTATTTGTAAGCTGCCCTGAGTCTTCCAAGAGTGGACAGCATACAAGTTAATTAAATAATAAATAAATCTTGAGCTTTTCTTTTGGATTGAAAGTATTGCCACATTTGGGCCAGAGGCAACCTCCATTTCTTTTCTTTTTTTATGAATTGGACACCTATTGAACTGTGAAGTATATTAAGCTGTCCACACATTGTCACACACCAAGTTCTTCATAAAAGACTGACATGCAATGCCAGCGTGGCTGGCCTTTAAATTTGATACATCATGTACTATCTTCCCTAACTTTATTTTTCTCTGGTCCAATTTCAATTTGACTCTTGACTCAAGATAAAAAAATTCTCACTTCCCCACCCCAATCCATTCTCATTGTCTTCCATGGAATTTGGAAAACCTTTCTATGAAGCATAAATCTGATGCATCAACACACTTCATTTAGTGAAGAAGCTGTCCAGTAGCTTTTAATTAATAGCTAACATTGAGCCCATGATCTCCAGAGACTTTTTTAATCTTGCTTTCAGTTTCAGGACACATATAAATACCTCCTTGCCTCAACTGTGCAAAATTTCCACTTCACCTTACTTCTTGAAAATAGGTTAAAGACATTTCTTCTAATCTGGATCACTTTATGGTGAGAGACACATGCTGCATTCCCTTTTAATTTTCCCCCAAAATAATTCATCTTCCATGTTAGCCAATATGCACACATGTTGACTAATATGGAGAATTAATTAGTTTTGTGGGAAATTAAAATGGAATGAAGCATGTGTCTCTCACCATAAAGATACTACCCCATTTTCCTGAAGATAAGACCTTCCTGGATAATAAACCCAATCGGGCTTTTGAGTGCATGTGCTAAAATAAGTCCTCCCCAAAAATATTGCAACACAGCAGCAGCCATGAAGTGACCACATTCGCCACCTCCTGCACCTCAAAAATAATAAGACCTCCCCCAAAATAAGACCAAGCGCTTATTTCGGGGGGCCAAAAGAAAATAAGACCCTGTCTTATTTTCGGGAAAACACGGGATCTCAGATTACAAATTCTGCACAAAAGCTGGGGAATATTGCAAAAATGTTACTATACGTTTTGCTTCACTGATATAGCACCACTTTCAGGTTTATCCATAGAGAAAAAGCCAAGAAAGTGGCTACCATTACAAGATCAAAAGCCACACCATTCTTAAATGTATTGCATATATATAACACATGAAGAAAGTGGTGGGACTCAGTTTGCCCAATCATAGTTATCATTTTCACATTTTTTAAAAAAAAATCATCCCCATTTCTGCATGGATGGTGCTTAGTTCATTGGAAAATAGATACATTATTTTCTTCCATTGAATTCGAAGTATGAAAAATAATATTTCTCTCAGTCTCTCCTACTATTCCAACCTAACAGGTTGACCTATTAATACTTTGTCTAAGAAAGTGATTGATTTTGAAAAGATGGAATATGTAGATGTTCCACACTTCACCTTTTTGTCCAGTACAACAACTGCTCCAACAACTCCTTTATCATGGTATGCTTCATAATAAACTTTCAGATAAATGAATGAATGTCATATCAATTCAATATAGATTCAATATGTAAGATCTAAATATGACTGCTTGTATTCTTTCCTTCCCTGTCCTATGAGTTCTTGTCCTCACGTCATCTTTAGCCAGTTTTGTTCCCTCATTTCCATTCCACCCTGGTTTTTCTTCTTTTGTTTTGTTTCTTTCTCTGTGTTGTCTTATGCCACCGGTGTCAATTTCATTGAGGGCCGCATCAGGGTTATGCTTGACTTGGGGGGGGATGTCCAGGTGGATGTGGCCATGGTAGGCATGGCCAGCTCAATACCACTTGTCTTGGGGGTACCTGTGGTGGCCCGGGCGGCACTGGGGATTCCCCTTTGGCTAGTAATTTGTTTTGTCAGTACTTTGCCAGCAAAAATGGAGCTCAAGTGGTGTATGCAACTCCACTGGTCTCCATTTTCAGCCGTGACAGCATCCTGAAGGCCTCTGCCAGTGAAAGTGGAGCTCAGGGAGCCATGCATGGGCCCCTGGGCTCTGTGCATGGACTACAATGCTCCGTTTTTGGCTGATGGTCTCCTGCAGCCCTAGCTCCATTTTCACTGACAAAGGCACTGTGGGCCAGCCCTTCGCTGTTTCCCTGGGCCAGAACTAAGTACGCATGGACCAGATCCAGTCCACAGAGTTTGAGTTAGACGCCCCTGCTTTATGCAGATAAGATAATTGTATAGGAACTTTGCCAATGACTTTCTTCTTCTCAATCTACTCTTCATCTTAAACTCAGGATGAAATTCCTCTTAGTTAATATTGTATGCAAAAGAGAAATTAAAACTTTACACATTTAAACTCCACAGTATTATCACTTAAAATACTAGAAACTGGATATGGCTCTTTTTTTAAAAAAAACATATGATGTAGTGCTTATAAATAAGATAACCATTATAATATACAACAGAATTGAACAAAGACTCTACCTCTTAATAGTAATTCACTTATTTTAATCTTTAATAGAGACAAGCAACATTACAACCAAAGGGCTTTTAGGTAGAAGGCTAATTTATGGTTTTAATTGATTTATACAGCCACTCATCACATTAGGATGACTCTGAGAAACTAACAGTTAAAACTTCAGGATCAAACAATAAGTATGAAAATTTTTATAGGTTATATAAAACTTAAGGCAGATATCCCAAAGCTTCTAGAATGTCTAAGATTCAACTGCCAGTATTTTGATACTGTTTCCCCCAAAATAAGACCTCTCTGGATAACAAGGCCAATTGGGCTTTCGAGCACATGCACTAAAATAAGCCCTCCCTGAAAATAAGCCCTCCCCCAAAATATTGCAAAACAGCAGCAGCCATCAGGTGGCCATGCTTGCCACTTCCTACACCTCAAAAATAATAAGTGCTCACTGGAAATAAGTTCTCGCCCCCAAGTGCTTTTTTTTGGGGGGGGGGTCAAAAGAAAATAAGACCCTGTCTTATTTTCAGGGAAACATGGTACCTAAACTCTTCTATTCTTATGTCAAGACACTTTAAACAATATAAATAGTTCTGCTGTGTTAGTCTGGATTTCCACCTCTAGATTTGAAGTTTATTCTGGTTGGAAAGCAATACTCTTGTTGCAAAAGTCATCCTGATATTTAAGCATCAGAACCATTAGTTCTATTTCAATTGTGGTTTTCAACTTGCAAAGTACCGTGAAAGGAAGGGTGCTTGAACCTGGAATTGTCTGCCCTCCCATAAGCATTTTATTCCTAATGTCAGCATCACTACATAGGAAGGACCTCTGTTGGGCTACATAAAAATGAGGTATGGGATGGGAACCTGCATAAATCTTTTCAGAGGGGACAATGATAGTACTTGAGGTTTCCTGCCCTGACAGCTAGCATTCAATATGAAGTAAGTGTAGAGATCTCAGTGTCTTCCTGTAATGCCAGAGCATAATTGGATGGAAAGTTATATTCCTGTCACACTGTGTCCTGCAGCTGCCATAAGTATTTTTCCAACTCTTTGGCTATAACTGACAGTGGCTGTTACTGAATTTTAATTATTTCTTCAGTATCTGACACAGGAAAAGAAAAATCATAGTAATGCCTTAAAAGTAGATGAGCCTTCTTTGCAATTGTTGACACTGTCTTTGAGGCTTTCTAAATCCTACATTACCCAAACTAGCAATTATCGGGGGGGGAAAAATCTTTCTCAGTGGTAATATTTTGGTTCACTAACAGCGTTTACAAGAATAGTTAAGTGTTATAGTCCAAAATCCATTAATTCACAATGCAGAAGTGCAATAATTTGTACTTATATATTTCTTAAATAAGGACCAGCAAATCTTTTTGGATCTAAGATCTTTATTGGTGGTAGGATATGCAGTGAATGAGTAGCATCATATATTTTAAACGTACTCTTATTAAGAGTAGAATTATATCTTTTGTTTTTAATTTGGGACAAGATACTTTTACATTTTTAGAAAGGACTTAGCTTCAATTTTCAGCTGTTCATCTGAGGTCTAGAATGTATTGAACTTCACAAATGGATTTCTTTGTGATGTTTGTTAGAGGTTATCACAATCTAGCAATAAGTGATGCTAAAGATTTCAATTATACAATCTTCATCATAATACAGAGCAAAATAATATGAATGAATCCTGCTAATAATCCATTATTTCCTGGCCAATACTTTGCTGAAAAAATTGCATATGTTTCAGAAAAATTCTAAAAGAATAATAGGTTTGGGAAAATTGCCTTCCAAAGGGTATATAATTTAGCATAATTTAGGATTAGTATACTTTACGGAACGCTGTTTACAAATTAAGTCTTTAGGAAAGGTTGCATATAATACTGTACTTATTAGAGTAAGCTACAAGATGTACGTGCTAAAGAAAGTTATGAATTATACTAATATGTCACAAACACAGAATGAAATAATGCATTAAAATGAACCCTGTGAGACTGACAAACTTAGTTTAGACCAGGATGTCAAACTTGATTTCATTGAGGGCTGCATCAGGGTTGTGTTCTACCTCAGGGACTTGGGTAGGTGTGGCCATGGTGGGTGTGGCCAGATCAACATCACTTGTGTTGGGGGCGCCTGTGCTGGCCCAAGCACTCTGTCAGTGAAAATGGGCTCCTGAGCTCCATTTTCAGCTGCAAGAGCCTCCTGCAACCCTTTGCCAATAAAAACAGAGCTTGGGAGAGCCACACATAGTCTTCCCGAGCATCATTTTTGCTGGCAGAGGCACCGCAGTCCAGTCGTGCCCGGTTTCCAGGGAGGCCCCAAGAGTCAGATCTAAGTACCCCGTGGGCCACATTCAGTCCCCAGGTCTTGAGTTTGACACCCCTGGTTTAGACACAATTCTAGTCCATGGGGTTGTGGTTTAGACCAGTGGTAGTCAACCTGGTCCCTACCGCCCACTTGTGGGCATTCCAGCTTTCATGGTGGGCGGTGCGGGTTTTGTCCGATACTGAAGCTCTTCCCTTTTTTTAATTTAATTGACTTCCCTACTTTATAAATCACCATTACTGTGGAACCGGTGTGCGGTTAGAAAACTTTACTATAACAGAGATACAAAAGTGGGCGGTAGGTATAAAAAGGTTGACTACCCCTGGTTTAGACAGAGACTAAATATAAAAGATAGATTCAACATCAGAAAGTTAACTTAGTTGATTAGGGATTCTTCCCAGGATGAAGTAGAAATGCTCATAATTGGACATTATGTAACTTATGTTCAATTAGAACATGTGCTTTTCCCCATGGCACCGGTTATTCCTTGAAAACAAACTGTTATTCCCATGTTCATTTCATTTTCATTTATTCCTTGTACATTATATTTCATTCTGAAAGAAACTCAATGGAGCAGACTGAAAGTGCTAAAAAACAATTAAAAGAAATACAATCAATGTAAATAAGTGCATTGATTCTAAACTGGTCTTGAACACCATTGTAGAATCCACTGGTATTCATTTAATGGGATTGCAGAAATGCCATGACTTTGGAGGCAATGAGTGTCTCCTTCAAAACCAATTTCTCCACAATGGAATATTCAAGCAAATGTTTGAGGATGATCTAATAAACAGAGTTAAGCAGGGCTAGATAAAAATTACCAAAAATGATGCTCGGGAAGACTATGTGTGGCTCTCCCAAGCTCTGTTTTTATTGGCAAAGGGTTGCAGGAGGCTCTTGCAGCTGGTAGAACTCAGAATAGTTGATTTGAAAGGAGCCTTACAGGTCTTCTAATCCAACCCCCTGCTCAAATAAGGAGACCCATTTCAGACCATTTATATCATTTCAAATGCATTAAGGCTAAGTTCAATTTAGGCAGGTATTGTCAAGTATCATGCTTATTAGACTCTTTGACAGCCCCAAACTGGGAAAAAAAACCACTAATTATTTTCCAAGCATAATTCTAAGAGCTTTCTCTAGCAAAACATATTGAGATGAATAGAATGGAGTTGTTAGAATTCCAGAAACTATTTTAAATTTAGAATCAGTATATTGGACTTGGATAACCTAGAACTATGCTGCCTACAGTATGACCTAAGCCAGGAGTAGTCAACCTTTTTATACCTACCGCCCACTTTTGTATCTCTGTTAGTAGTAAAATTTTCTAACCGCCCACCAGTTCCACAGTAATGGTGATTTATAAAGTAGGTAAGTAACTATTTTATAAAATTTATAAAGCAGAGTTACAGCAAACTCCTACCACCCACCATGAAAGCTGGAACGCCCACTAGTGGGGGGTAGGGACCAGGTTGACTACCACTGACCTAAGCGTAGTACACAAAATTATCTGTTACAGCATCCTACCTGTTAATGACTACTTTAGCTTCAACCACATTAATATACAAGCACACAATAGATACAAACTCAAGGTAAACCACTCCAAACTTGATTGCAGAAAATACTTCAGCAACAGAGTGGTCAATGCCGGGAATGCTTTACTCGACTCTGTTGTTACATCCTCAAACGCTCATAGCTTCAACCTTAAACTGTCTACTGTTGACCTCACCCCATTCCTAAGAGGTCAATAGGGGCGTGCTTAAGTGCACCAGCATGCCTAATGTCTCTGTCCTACTGTCCCCATTTATTTTTACCCATTTCCTGTGTTCTTAGGCATGTTTAATCTTATTCCAGTTATTTTGCATATATATATATATATATATATATATATATATATATATATATATATATATATATATATATATATATATATATATATATATATATATATATATATATATATATATATATACATACATACATACATACATACATACATATATATATATATATATATATATATATATACATACACACATTATATATATATATGTGTGTGTGTGTGTGTGTGTCTGTCTGTCTGTCTGTCTGTGTCTGTGTCTGTGTCTGTCTGTGTGTCTGTGTGTCTGTGTGTCTGTGTCTGTGTCTGTGTCTGTGTATGTATGTCTGTATGTGTATGTGTCATCAACATATCTAAGCCAGAGTTTGGCTTTGTGTTCAGATTTATCTAAGGCATTAGTTTCAAAATGTTCCATGTATAAGTTTGTGATGATGGATGAGACGGGTGATCCCATGGGTGCTCCTGCTATCTGTTTGTATATTTTGTTCATTATGGATGAAGTATTTGTTGGTTAGGCCGTGGTTGGTCAGGTCCAGGATGTGTTTAGGGGGGTTGTGTTTGTTCTGGATAGCTGTCAAGGCTTCTTTTATAGGCACTTGGGTGAAGAGGGATATTACATTGAAGCTCACAAGTAGGTCGCTGGGTTGTAGGTTTTGTTTCTTTAATGTTTCTATGAAGTGGAGTGAGTTTTGTATGTGTGAGGTGATGGATTCTGCATAGGGTTGGAGTTGTTTGTTGAGGAATTTGGCAAGATTCTGTAGAGGTGAGCCTATGGAGCGGACTATGGGTCTGAGTGGTGTTCCTTCTTTGTGTATCTTGGGGAGGCCATAGAGTTTGGGGCATCTGGAAGATTTCTCTCGGGGGATGATTCTTTGCTGGATCTCTTCACTGATGGGAGAGGCTTTTATTTTGGATTTGTGGTTTTTTCCAGGTAGGTGGTGGGGTCTGTGTTTAGATGTTTGTAAGCGGGGTCTTGGAGTAGGTTGGATAGTTTGCCTTGGTAGTCAGACATGTTCATCACTACTGTGGTGTTACCTTTGTCTGCTGGGAGAATGAGTATGTTGTCTTTCCTCAGGTTGGTGAGTGCTATTTCTTCTTGTTTCTGTAAATTGCTTCTGGGTGGATTACTGAAGCAAAGGACGTTGGTGACTGCAAGTCTGATTTTATTGGCTTCATCTGGGTTGATTTTGGTGAGTGTAGCTTCAACTCCACATATGATGTCTTCAGTGGGGATGTCCACTGAACATACATCTCAACAGCCTTCACCCCAAAATACAATTCACCATGGAAATAGAAGCAAACAACCAACTTCCCTTTCTGGATGTCCTAATCTACAAAAAACCCAATGGCTCCCTAGGACACACCATCTACCGGAAAAACACACACCAACCACTACTTAAACACACAATCCCATCACCACCCTGCACAGATCAACTGTGTAGCCAAGACCCTCATATCCAGAAGCAAACTCCTAGCTGACAAAGACCACCTGAATACTGAATTACACTCTCTCACAAACATATTAATCTCCAACTGATTCCAAAGAAAAACAATTACCAACCTAATCCAAAGGGAGATTCCCCCAAAAAACCAAGACACAGAACAGGACAACGGCATCACCCTCCTCCCTACACCAAAGGCACTACAGATAAATTCAGCAAAATTCTCCACAAACAAAATATCAAGACAGCCTTCAACACAACAGAAGTTCAATATGATTCTTGCAGGTTAAAATATACATTGATTTTTTTAAAAAAGTCTAGATTTCAATCACATTGTCTTCTCTTTTACTTCAAAGTTAATGAAGAGGGGACACATTTTCATTATATTGTATTAATAGTCAATACCCTACTCTGATCCATCCAACATCATAATAAAGTTTGCAGATGACAAAACAATGCTGGGTCTCATAAATCAGCATACAGGGAAGAAGTCCAGAAGGTATCCACATGGTGCTCAAAAAACAACTTAAATTTAAATACTAGTAAGATAAAGGAGATGGTGCTAGATTTCTGGAAGCGCAGAGAAGAACCTGCCCCACTGTATATCGAGGGAGGCTGTGTGGAGAAGGTTTCCTCTTTTAAAGTCTTGGGAATGCTTATTAGTCAAGATCTCACCTGGAAAAACAACATGTCCCTGGTGATTGGAAAAGCCTAACAGAGACTTCATTTCCTTAGAGTCCTGCAAAAAATTCAGGTGAAACAATGGATGATCTCTTTTCTATCAGTCCACCATAGAAAGTGTCCTCACATATTACAATATAGTATGGTATGCTGGTTTAACAGCTGCAGACAGGAAAGCACTACAGAGAGTGATCAATTTGGCACAAGAAACCATTGGTTGCCCTCTAGCATCACTGGATGACATCGCCAGGTCTCGCTGCTTTAGCAGAGTAAGGAAGATACTCAGACATGATTCACACCCTGGTTAGTGTCTATTTGCACTTCTACCATTGGCCAGAAGACATCAAAGTATAGCCAGCCAAACAAATAGGTTTAAAAATAGTTTCTATTTTTGGGCTGTCAGACGTTTAAATACAACCACCATCACTCCATGCAAACACCGAAACATACGACTGTTTTTTTCTTTTTTTTCTTTTTTCACTTCCGCTATAATTTTGCACCAGTGAGGCTAAAACCAATTTCGTTGTATTTATTTTGTACAATGACAATAAAGACTATACTACAGTACAATGTGGAGTTAATAAAATTGTTACAAAGGATCATATTTCTACTGTGGGCAGCCAGGGGACTGTTGTGTTAGCTTATCTGGTTGGAAATAGAGAAAGGGTGAGATGAGAAGAATGCATTGCATCAGAAATGAATAATTAATAAATTATAATTAAGAATTAATAAAAAATTAAAAAAATCTTATAAATATTTGGGGAGCCTAAAATGTAAACATACAATATAACCTATGTACATCACAAATAACATTTTTGTGAGACCAATATTGATTGGGGGAAACTCTGAAACCTATATTTCATTTTGAGATCAATAACTTGGAAGCAAAACCTTAGCTAGTGTCCTGTCATCTCTGAGCTGTTCATTTCTTTGGGCACTGTGATGATACTTTTAATGATAAAATTACAAAGAAGCCTTTATTTTCCATCACAGACTTAGGAGAAGCATAATTTCTCAATGATTGCTTCTACAAGACTCACCATTTGTCATTCAAAGAATAGAGAGATGAGGAGGCATTCATTTAACACAAAGGGTTTACTTCTTGCAATCCAAACAAAGTCTCTGCAATCCAGAAATCAATATATTTATCTGTGGCTATTTGATTAGAAGTCCCAGTGTTATATGTGTGTTAAGCTGCTCCAGCTGAAAACAAAAAGTGAGCCCTTCAGATATTTTAGATACTCAGTGTAAGGTGATTAGGGGAGAACTGGTGTAAAAATATTTGATTTGCAAATAAGGCCAATTGTCAAATTTGCTACATTTTTTGGATTTAGAATATGTAGAATCAGTTCCAGGTTGCCTTTGATTTTTTTTTTACCAGAAATAACAACTCAGACTGTTTTTGTATGAAGAGTAGTAGAGCATAATACTTCTGCATATAATCAATTTGAACTGTGAATAGGTCAGAGTTCATGAAGCTGAACTTTTGTCCAATTTGACTGAGCCATGGCTGGTGCTCTTTCTTCACTGCTGTACCTGTGGATGAAAACTTGAAATCAGGACAATAATTCCTTTTTTAGAAAGTTGAGTGCTTCTACAAACCTTAAATGTTAAAATGCCATCCTTACAGTAATTGTGCTGTATTATAATAATAAGGGGGCATTTAACTTTTAAAGTTCCATTTCCCTGCTTGGTGCAGGAATCCCAAGTTACAACAATGGCAGCAAGCAACTCTCCTAGCTTCTGTGAACAGTTTAAGAGGAGTCATAAATCTGTGATTTAGTTCCACTGTTAAATTGTTCTTCCAGTTTGGATGTTCTCTCTTATATTCAATGAGATTCTGCTTTCCTCTAATTAAAACCATGGTTCTCTCTTCTGCTATTTAGAGTGCAGACAGCAGACTAAATGTCAGTGTTCCGAGTAATGCACCCATTGAAAGTAGAACTCTGAGGCAGGTAGGTTCCTCTAAGAACATTTTTATTGGATACATCATATTGGCACAGGTGGTGAACACCAACTCTGAAAGTTCCCATAGCTTTCACCTAATTAAAATAATGAAACTTTTCCCCTCCCCAGTGTCATCAGTCACATGGTCCAATGAATACAGCTGGCAGGCTCCTGTCCTCTTTCACCAGTTTTAAGTTTTGAGGTGTTATCCAATGGTGGGATTCAAACGGTGTAATAACCAGTTTGCTAAGCGCATGATTTGTACCACGCGCATCCAGTGGGTTTGAAAACATCTGAAAAACTTACCTTCTACTGCCACGGTGAATAAGACAGCTGAGGCACAGCAATACTCACATATCAGCTGGGCTGCAAACAAAGAAAATAAAGGTCAGTATAGAGCAGTATAGGGTGGACCCACCTGATCATCGGAGTGAACCGGTTCACTCTCAGCTGATGGTCGGAGCTACTGGTTCGCCCAAACCAGTATGAACCGGCTGAATCCCAACCCTGGTGTTATCATAAAACAGGACCTGATCTGTGGTGCTCACATTGCAGCACTGGTCAAAAGGGCCCAGCAGAGATTATACTACCTGAGACTTCTCAGGAAACAACAACTGAATGAAAAACTGCAGGTGACCTTCTACCGCTGCACCATAGAGAGTATTTTAACTCACTACACCTGCGTATGGTTTGCTAATTGCACAGGGACAGACAGGACAGCACTCCAGAGGGTTAACATCATTGCACAGAGGATCATTGGTTACCCTCACCCCTCCTTGGAACAGTTTTGTAGCTCCCGCTGCCTTAAGAAAGCTCATAACATTCTTATAGGTCCATCTCATCTGGGGCACCCTTTAAAAAAAAAACTATTACCATCTGGCAGACACTAAAGGGCAATAAAAACAAGGACAAATAGGCTAAAAAACAGCTTCTATCCCAGAACAGTAACTATATTGAATTCTACTGTATGTTGTTGTTAGTTGCAAAGTTGTATCCGACCCATTGCAACCTCCAGGCCTTCCTGTCCTCTACCATCCTCTGGAGTCCATTTAAGGTCACACTACACTAACTCTATAGTGTAATACTAATGCAGTATCAGGGGTTTTAAATTCAATTGTATAGAATGTGAAGGATATGTGTTTTTGTTTTATTTTTATAGTTTTCCTATGTATGATGTACACTGAAAATGGCATTTAATTCCGTTGTACAAAGTGCAATGACAATAAAGCGAACTAAACAGCCACCTGTTACAATGACCTTGTTTCCACAGAAAACCTTTTTATTTTGACTGTAAGGTGAGCTACCTTCCCCCCCTTCCCTTCTTTTTTAGGCTTCGCGGGAACTTTAAGGCAACACAAGATGGCTTCAGCCAGGTTCGCTTCAGAGTTGACACTATGCTTTTTGCTGTGTAGCATCCTTTTAGATACTTGATGATTGCTATCAATTCTCTTATGGCCCAAATTGCCACTTTCTTCAACTGCCTTTTATAGAACTTTTTTCATCCAATTTCCTGATCAACACATGATGAATTTATATAACAAATCTATTTTACTTGCCTGAATTCTGCTTGAAGAAGGATATGCAGAACTGGTCACAGTTCTTTAACTGGGATATCACAATGAAAAATGAAGTATAATTTAGAAACCAAACTGTTCAAATAATTTGAACAGACTAAACATGAATTTGCCTTAAAACAAAACAAAACAAAGAGATTACCATATTTTTCAGACTATAAGATGCACCAGAGTATAAGATGCACCAAGATTTTGAAGAGGTAATTTTAAAAAAAGTGTTTGCCCTGCCCGGCCCCTAGGAGCACTCTGCAGGCCCCCCAAACCCTCTGCGTGTCCATTTTTGCAAAAAACAGGATGTGTGGGGCTAGGTTTTGTAAGGTCAAAAATGTCTGTATTCAGTGTATAAGATGCACCCATATTTTCACCCTCTTTTGGGGGATAAAATGGTGTGTCTTATACTCCAAAAAATATGGTATATTGCTGTCACATAATAGTATACCATCAATTGCTACTCCAAGATTTTTTCCCACAAATATTATGATCAAGCCAGATTGATCATATTCCCAAGCATTTTATTTCTTTTGCATTTATCTCTATAAATTTTCACTGTTCTTTGCATTCTATTTCCCAAATATATTCATGCTATGTTTAGTTTTATTTTTTGACTTTCAGAGCATTAGCAATCCCAAGCAATTTTGTGATACAATTCAATAGACACTGATTATCTCCACTTTTACAACCAAATAATTAGTAAAAATGTTAGAAAGATCCCCAACTAACCCTTTGACATTTCACTTAATATCTCATTTCAGGCTGATGAGTAGCTACAATTTTGGAGTCAAATATATACACACTCAAGATTAATTTTATCCCACACTTAACTACTTTTCTTATCAGAATGTCACAGGATACTTTGTCAAATGCTTTGCTGAACTTTGATTGCTTTATATCTACTCCAGAATATTATAAATGTATATAAATGTCATACTGAGTTTCTAATTTCTAGTTTTGTTTTGCTTTTTTTCTGAAGATAGGGGCATTTTACCCAGGTCCAATCATCTGTTACTTTGCATATTTCCAGTTGCTCTCAGTAGTGATATGTTCAGATTCAGCAAGGCCATCAGAAAGTTTCCATAGTATCTGATGATGCAACTCATCTAGCTCTGGAAATGTGCGTCAGTCAAAAACAGGTGTTCACCTATCCTTTTGTTATTAATATTGATTCAAACTAACCCATTTGTTCTGTTCTTCAGAATTGGCTAGTGGAACAGAGGGAAGACTGAACCAGAATACATGTACATTAGTTAAATATTTTTCATTAAGTTGTTCAAGCCATAGACTGAATGCAATTCTACTTATCAATGCAAGCACTTCTTTAAAACTTATCAAAGTTGCATTGTTAAACCCTATTGAGATAAACCTCATAATGAATTTTACAGGCCTCTATCTAAAGACAGCTTTTTCCATAAAAATATTTCCTACTCCTGTATAATGAGGATGTTGCATTCTAGGGATGTTGCAAAGTATCTGTAATATATGATGATTTTTTTTAAAAGTCAAAGTGGTATATAAATGCTGGAAATAATGTGGGAATAACTAGCATTTCATTTATTGTAAAGTCTTGGCTTAAAAAAAAAAACAATAAAAGAAAAACAGTTTTCAACATGAAAATATGACTATGACTATGAAAATAATCTATTACTATTGTTGTATGGACACTGAGAACTTATGCACCGGAGACAAATTCCTTGTGTGCCTAATCACACTTGGCCAATAAAGAATTTTCTTCTATCTATTCTAAAAGAAGAATGGACTTAGAAAAAAGTCTGAAATCCTGCATTTCACACAAAGATGCTAATTTCGTAAATTTGGTAAAGTCCTCTAACTCCTGGGAAATTGGTTTTGGTCTTTCTGTCCATCCATCCATCCATCCATCCATCCATCCATCCATCCATCCATCCATGTACCTATCTATCTATCATTATCTATATCCTTGTCCTAAATCTATTTCCTTAGAAATATGATCTAGTAATTGCAACTGGAGTTTAGCCCATGCCAGGGAAAATATATTATTACTATGAAAATGGCAAGTAAATGTTAATATTAAAATTACTTTAAAAAACAAAAACCCCACCCATCTTAGAAGTGCACGAAGAAATGCAAAATTGTTTGCTGTAGTATGTTGACAATATCCATTAACTGAGGTCCTAGGCCCATGATAAGTTATGCTGTACTTTTTTCATATGAATTTTGAGTATCGATTGAATAAAGCAAGTGTATATAAATCACTGCAATGAGTGCTGTGAAGAGCTGTGGGCTATTTAATTAATTTTAATCCAATAGGTGTTGCCCTTCTCCTTTCATCTCATTCCTTACTGACTTCCTTGAAGACTCTGCTGGAATACCTGAGGCCAAGTTTGTCAAATAGAGCTAAGTCTCTTTAAAAAAAAGAACAACATGCCATTAGCTGATTTGAAAGGGGTGACAGAAATATCAATTTTTGGGACGATCAGTCCCATATTACTATATTAATGTTGCTTCACTGTGATCTTGTCACGAGAGTCAATTGTCACTGCCATATATGCAGTGATGCAATGATTATGAATGGAGGAAAGAGTCTGCCTTAGATGAAAGAGGAGACCTGGAGTTAGCAGACTAGTTCTTCTGGCAAGAAGAGATGAAGCAGCTGATATTTGTTCTGTTGTGCAGACCTGCAGTTCATATTGATTAAGCTTGGCAAGCAAAGGCAAGGATATGTGACCTTCTAAAGCTGAGCAGCAAACATCTTACTTCAGTGCAAATAAGAACGAGTGTCTAGAAAAGACATGCTTTGTATTCTTAATGTGTTGGCCAAACTGCCTTAAACTTTAATTTGAGTTTACCAGTTATTTTAATAGGACAAAAGCCTCAGTACGCATTAGAATAAGCCAAGCATGTCTCATTAAAGCAGCAATCTCGGAAAATCTTGTGCAATGTCTTTGAAGTCTGACCCTGGCTGTTTGCACACACATACACATGTAGGCAAAAATCATATTTCTTTTGGGACTATCAGGAACATGCAGACAGACAGGATCAATCTTTTAATATTAAAGTAATTACAATATAAAATACAAATGGAAACAAAAAATGAGAAAGGTAAAGGGAAAATAGAGATGAGATCATTATATCATTATATCAATTATTATCAATTATCTAATTATCAGAACCTAACATTAAATCCAGAAGTGGTTTCCAAATGGAAACAAAACTAAATAAATTCTTTTCTTCAATTACAACAGCTAATTTTGCCATGTATGCCAACTCCATCATCTTTATCACCCATTCTTCCATTGTTGGAATCAGTGTGTCTTTCCATCTTTGTGCATGTACATCAACATATATAATGATTTTTGTTTAAGCTCTTTAGCTATCAAAGCTAAAAAGTTCTTTGTCCTATGGGAATAGAAGAATAGGTGCAAACATTGCGTCTTATTTTTTTTATATAAATAACTTTTGAATTTTTTACTTGGCAGTCACTAGAATTTGTTGTAACTAGCTTTCTTCAAATAGTTTCTATTATTATAGATCTGTGTTTGTGAATTACTCCCTGCAGGGCTTCCAGTAGGAGAAGCTTTGATTTTGTAGTAACTGTGAGAGAGATCCTGGAGTCCTAGTGGACAACAACTTAAATATGAGCCAGCAGTGTGCAGCCGCTTCCAAAAAATCCAACACAGTTCTAGGCTGCATAAACACAGGGACAGACTCAAGATCACACAAAGTGTTAATACTATTTTATAATGCTTTGGTAAGGTCACACTTGAAATAATGCATTCAGTTTTGGTTGCCACGATATAAAAAAGATGTTGAGACTCTAGAAAGAGTGCAGAGAAGAGCAATAAAGCTGATTAGGGGACTGGAAGCTGAAACATATGAAGAACAGTTGCAGGAACTGGATATGTCTAGTTTAATGAAAAGAAGGACTAGGGGAGACATGATAGCAGTGTTCCAATATCTCAGGGGTTACCACAAAGAAGAGGGAGTCAAACTATTCTCCAAAGCACCTGAGGGTAGAACAAGAAGCAATGGGTGGAAACAAATCAAGGAGAGAAGCAACCTAGAACTAAGGAGAAATTTCCTGACAGTTAGAACAATTAATCAGTGGATCAACTCCAGAAGTTACGAATGCACCAACACTGGAAGTTTTTAAGAAGATGTTGGATAACCATTTGTCTGAAATGTTGTAGGGTTTTCTGCCTAAACAGGGGGTTGGACTAGAAGATCTCCAAGGTCCCTTCCAACTCTGTTATTCTATATTATTTGATAAAATTGTTCATGGTTGAGAAATGAGGTTCTGGCATTTAGCTTAATTATAAGATAGGACCATATGCATAGGTGGGTATTTGTGTCTATGTGATGACTTTTATTCTACAATGACCTTTCCAGCAATTTGCAACTCTCACTTTCAATTAAATCCCAATACATCATGATAAGTCCTTCCTTGGATTTTGTCACATCAAATATGAGCGGTCAGGGAAGGTTGCTTAACAAAGAAATGAAAATGGATGACTAATTCTTACATAAAAACAAAAGCTTTTTATGTACACATCAACATTTTCCTTTAATTTCACGGATACATATCAAATGCAATTTTAAAATTTTTAATTTGGGGATCATTTTCCTTTCTGTGTAAATGAGATTGAGTAGATCAGTTGTTCGTTTTTTAGCCTCCTGCAAATTTTAAAATGTCAAGAAAATTATTTTTCTGTTTGCATAGAACACATCCATTTAATACATTTCCAGTTCAGATCTCAAATAATCATATATTCTCTTTGTAAAGCTTCCAAAAAATCAAAACAATATAGATTTGCCATGGTTTCAGGTTACATTGTTACAGTCTCCGGCAAATTGGCATTGGGTAGTTTTATTGAAATTATATTTTGCTATATTTAATTGATGTGGTGTGAAATACTTTTCTTATGTATCTTGAGCTGACATCTGGATATATTTTTTTTAAAGTTACACATTGTAATGAAAAAAAAAGTATTGTTTCCTTTCATTATGCAATTTTGAAAAGTTATCTGCTAATCCTAATTTATGCTTCTTACTTGTTACAATTGTCTGCCTGAAGTCAAAAGAATTGCTACTATTTATTCATTACATAAGCTTTTCTCCCCTGGTTTTCTATTTTTAATTTTTTAGGAATGACAATGAAGAAAAGTGATGGTAAGCAAGTGAAATGATTTGAACCCAACCCTCCTTTCAAAAGCTGAAAAGAAGGGAAAAAAATAACACTGAAGGATTATTTGTTCTTCTGTGTATTTTTTAGCAGTTACGCAAACACAGCTGAAATTGCACAAGATTATATGATCTGTGGAACTGCTCTAAGCAGTATCCATGGTGACAAGTTGAGGGAAAGGAAATGGGAAAATATTATTAGACTGCAAAATGGTTATATTAAAATCAGTAGCATGGCCATTAAATAGGGAAAAATCATTTGTAAACTTTTTTCTTTTGATATAGAACACAAATGCAGAAATATAAACATTGCTAAGGAAGTGCAATAATTTGGAGATTGAAAATCATTTAGTAACCTGGGCTTTTTCAGGAAAAAAAAGTCCTACCTCATAACTAAAATCCATCCAAGTTGTTCAGTTAGAAAAATATTTTTGTCTAGAAATTATTTTTACTTTGAAACTAATGGTTCATAAGAGAGAATAAGCCTGGGACAGAAATATCAAGTTTCAGACTTAAGTCTTACACTGGGAATGGTAAAAGTGAATTGTAATCAATCAATAGATAGATAGATTGATTACAAGTCAATAGATTTGTGATTTGCTATTTTCTACTGTTGATTCTCAGACATCTGACTGATTGCATGGATGTATGTGTAAGTTTAATTTATTTGAGAATGTATTTCATATCTTCCATCCAGGAGATCACTGCATTGTTTATAATGGTAGCAGATTTCTGACAGTTAGATGATGGTAGGATTCAGCCAGTTCGCACCTATCCGGGACAACCGGTTGTTAACTTTCTAAGCTGTTCGGAGAACCCGTTGTTGGAGGAAATCTCATTTTGTTTTTTTCCACTTTACAGGACTAATCCTCTAAGGAAGGCGGGAAGGAAACAATCTGGTGTTTTTTCTAGCCTAATATTGATTGCCCTGGCTACAGAAACTGCCTCTCCAGTAACCCTTATTACATTGTAACAGCTAAGGCAAAGTGCCCGTCAACCTGAGTGACATTGAGTTGGTCATGCCCACATGGTCACATGATCACCGAGCCACACCTACCCAGCTGGTCATTAGGACAGAGAACCAGTTGTTAAAATAGCCCACCACTGGGGCCTAGGCAACAGGCCTTTTCTGACATGGTGTCCTTATGTGGAAGTTTCTCTCATTCTCTGAGGAGAGGTTTCTCCTCAGTTTCTGAAAGGCCCCTTAACATTTGGTTATGTCATCAGCCTGGGAAATACAAGAGGGGAACTTCTATGATGGCTGCTTTATTATTAACATCTCTTTGTCTGTTGTTTCCTTATTTGTTCGTTTTTTGTACTTTTTAATTTTTTATAATTAATATTGATGCATGGTTTTATGTACTTATTTACACTTTTATCTTTGTTGTATGTGACCCCGAGCTGTTGGTGAGATGTGCAGCTATCTAAATTCGATATATACACAATGTTCCCACCACTTGTGTTTCTCACCACAACCCTGTGCTATAATTGACTCACTTAAATGTTGCATTTAATGTGACCCTCTAGAATGACAAATGAACTTGCATGGTTCTAGTCACAATTAGGTCAACACATTGCCCTTGATTATAAACAATGGCTTACAAACCACAAGAGTTGAGTTCACACAATAAATCACAAACAATTTGCTACCCTACTTCTAGATAGAAAACTGACTCGTTCATTTTTAATAGCTTTGTAAAATTTTAAAATAAGGAGATAAAAATCAATGATAACTAATAATTGAAATAGAAGAGAGAAACAATAGAGAGCAAAAGATTTAGAACAAAGTCAAAACTTCCAATTCTCTTTTACAACATATATAAATAAATATAACTATTTTAAGTTTACAACATTTTTTATTAACTAGATTTTTTTCTAATCATCAATCCATTGATCATAATTCATTTTTTTCTGTTCTGTTTCAACTCAGCCAGCTACATTAACTTCACCAACCATTCTTTCATTGTAGGTAATGTCAAATCTTTCCTCCATTGTGTAGATGAAAATTTTGCTTTTCTTATCATATAGAAAACCAACGTTTCATAGGATTTTTCAGCTGTTTTGCCATCAGTCCCAAAAGAAATATTTCAGGTTTCAATTACATATTAGTCTTTGGAATCTTCTGAATCAATGTATGCATTTGGATTCAAATTGTTTAGCTTTTCTTACATGCGCACTGAGCAAAGTAAAAAATCCCCTCTGTTGTTCACATTTCCAACTTAGGGTTAATATACCTTGGCTTGTACATTTTACACAATTTTCTGGCGACAAATGCCAATGATAAATATATTGTAAAAATTCTCTATAACATAGCACAATGTAAATGTCATCCTTTTTCATCCACATATTCTTTCATTGTGCCATTTGCACAGTGGTTTAGCCCATGTTATCATACATTCTTTCAATGGCTCATTTTCTGTTTCAAATTTCAGAAAATTTTAGCAATAACATATGCATCATTCATGCATAGATCTATTTCAAACTCAAGCATAACTATATTCAAAACACAAAGTCTTTTCATCTATTTAGAATCTTTCTAGTAAGTGTACATAGGAAAATTGTTTACATATATGTTCTTTTGATATCAAAACCTCTCTTGATTTTATTTTAAGATATCCCCAGAAGAATACAAATATATCACCGTAGGTTAACTATTTATATTTAGTTATTATTTCCATTTTGTATTATGCTTCTTGTGGTGACAGCCATTAAGGTATTTTTAGACATAACTTATGTTTAGATATTTTCCATATGTTCAGTTTGACACATCTGATAAAATTATTTAAAAAATCTACCTTAACTTTAGCTTTGTCATACCATAAATAGCCATGCCACCCAACTCTCATATCATGCCCTTCTAGTTCCAATCAGCTTCAAATTCTCAGAATTATGCAGTCTTTTATCCAAATTAGAAAACAAGCTGCAAAATACAATTTCTAATCAAGTAGACTTAAATTTCCTCTTTCCTTAGTATAACTTTTAACATCTTGTACTTAACTATATTTTTTACTACTTTACCTCACAAATTTATATATTTTGACAACTGATGTATATAATAATACATCAGTTGTCAAAATAGATAATGTTTGAAATAAAAATAGCATTGTAGGTAAAACATTTATCTTGATCACCAAAATTCTCCCTAACAATGACAGTTGCAATTTTCTCCACTTTCACATATCTTTTTTAACTTCATTCCACATCTTAACATAATTGTTTTGATACAGCATTCAAGTCATAGTTGTTAGGTTAATGTCAAGTATTTTTATCTTTATCAAAACCCATTAATATTTTGTTAAAATAAGAGCTCTTTTTGACAGTGCTCCCATCTTGGTTGTGCAAACCTGATAGTTTTGTTTTGTTTCTTAAGGTTACTTAAAACTTTCTTAAAGTTACTTACAACCCTTTGAGGTTCTCAATTCATAGTTTGAGAAATGCTGTAGTAAGATGAAATACTCAGTAAGTTTAATTCAAAATGTTGGTTATTCTTTAGTACTATATGATACACTACTAGTTTACTTTACTTTATTGTCATTGCAAACTCATACAATGAAATTAAACCCAACCCTAAGTTATATAAAAATATTTATTTTGAACTCCCTATCCCAGGGGTCGGCAAACCTAATCACTCAAAGAGCCATTTGGACCTGTTTTCCACAGAAAAGAAAACACTGGGAGCCACAAAGGTCCTAACTGGAAGGCTCCTATTCAATTCTGAAGCTGACCGGAAGTTCAGTTCCCTCACCATAGAGTATCCTCCTAGTGTGGCATACGTTTTCCTCTACCTGTCATAACCAATTGTGGAGACAACTGGAAAACCCTCCTCTTGCCATAGAGTCTTCTCCTGGTGCACTGTGCTTCTCTCCCCATCCCCCACTGGAAGCTCCTCTCAAAATTGTGGCCCCGACCGGTGACGGAGCCACAGCAGAGGGAGGAAAGAGCCACATGCGGCTCCAGAGCAGCAGTTTTCTGACCCCTGCCCTCTCCAGTAACCAAATTGCACCTGTATGAAATTAGGGGAGTGTGAATTTAAGAGTATGATTTTCCTGGCTTCCGGGGGAGGGGTTGCCGTCGTCAGCAGCTTAACTGAGCAGTGTTTTTCAACCTTTTTTGTGCAAAGGCACACTTTTTTCATGAAAAAAGTCACGAGGCACACCACCATTAGAAAATGTTAAAAAAAATTAACTCTGTGCCTATATTGACTATATATAAAGTGTTTTTCCCACGGCACACCTTACACTATGTCACGGCACACTAGTGTGCCGCGGCACAGTGGTTGAAAAACACTGCTATAGAATATAACACAGGAAAAGGATGGCTGTATGAGTGCTGTATTGAACATTTATTCTGCGTGTATTAATCCATTCCTATTTCATTGAAAAATATATATGTTTGTTATTAAATTGGTAAATTCTCAGTGGTGGAATGTGGTGATCATGAACTTACTTTTACTTTACTTTTGCTTCTAAAAAAAATTCTCTTAAGCAGTGAGTTCCCAATTCAATTGCATTCCAAAGGAGGGGATTATGCACAAACTCATATTAGAAAATGAAATGAAATAAAAAAAAAGTCTAGAAAGTGATGATAGTAGGGTAAGAAAATATATTTTTGCCCCTGACATTTTTAGAACAGCATGGTATGATCATAAATACAATTAAAACATTCCAAAGAATTACTAAAGCTTTCTGAGAATTAGGTAGAAAAACAAAAGCCTTTATTTGTATTATTTGCAGGGAAGGCAGTTTTTAGAATAGAATAAAATAACAAAGTTGGAAGGGACCTTGAAGGTCTTCTAGTCCAACCCCCTGCTTAGGCAGGAAACCCTACACCTCTTCAGACAAATGGATATCCAACATATTCTTAAAAACTTCCAGTGTTGGAGCATTCACAACTTCTGGAGGCAAGTTGTTCTACTAATTAATTGTTCTGTCAGGAAATTTCTCCTCAGTTCTAGGCTGCTTCTCTCCTTGATTAGTTTCCACCCATTGCTTCTTGTTCCACCCTCAGGTCCTTTGGAGAATAGCTTGACTCCCTCTTCTTTGTGGCAACTCCTGAGATATCAAACACTGCTATCATGTCACCCCTAGTCCTTCTTTTGATGAAACTAGACATATTTAGTATAAGAAGAACACATTTTGAAGAAAAACGTGACTTTAATGCTTTAATATGTAATAATTAATGCTTTATATTTATTTATCTACAACCTAAATAGGCTGTCAAAAAATGCTGCTTCTCCACAAGTAGAGAAACTAGGAGCTTTTTGTGAGAAATTAATAAGTGGCAGCTGTGCACTTTGATTCTCTGAGATTTGTGGGTTGGCTTGAAGTTTCATAATGGACAGGAACGGTCTCACTAATTAATAGGTTTTCCCATTGCAGGCATCATTTTAGAAAAGAAATGACAGATGTATCTTCTAACAGCTGGATATAACTATGAACTCCATCAAGGAGGTTTCCAGGGGTTATTGAGGGATAGTGGAAGCCAAAATATTTCCCTCTACTCTTCCTGCTACCCATGCATCTGAAGGGAAGAGTAACAACACTACATGAATCACCACAAATTAATTGTCAAACAATCACAGTAGATTAATGTCTGAGTCTGAATTAAAACATTTAGCAAGTGGTAGGTGGTTTCACCTGAAAAGAGACTACTTATTTCCAACCAAGGAAATTAAACTAATTAGGAGGAACAGCAGCTTTTCATCAGCTTGTCCAAAACTGTGAGTGCTATTGTACAGACCATTTTTAAAGGGATTTTTCACTATAGATATAATTGGCTTAGCATCTCTACCATACAAGGATTTCAAAAGTATATTCACATATACAGCAGCGGTGGGATTCAATTTTTTTTACTACCAGTTCTGTAGGTGTGGCTTAGTGGGCATAGCTGGGGAAGGATACTGCAAAATCTCCATTTCCACCCCACTTCTGGGGGAAGGATACTGTAAAGTCCCCATTCCCACCCCACCCCACTAACCTGCTTTCCAGCTCCATTCTTTGCAGGGCAACAAAAGAAGACCCAGCCAATCAGCTGGGACTCGGGAGGCAGAGAATAGATGGGGATGGGGCCAGTCCGAGGTGGTATTTGCTGGTTCTCCAAACTACTCAAAATTTCTGCTACTGGTTTGCCCAGAACTGGTCAGAATACAGTATATATAATGAACTTGGCAAAACAATGGGTACCTATTAATTGTGCTTGCTCAGTATACTAGGAATTATAATTCACTAACCCCTTGGATATGTTTCTTGATGCTCAATCCTTTCAATAACTGAAGGGAACAAAGAAAGTATTTGGTGGACAAGATGGATTTTGTCTGCTAGATATGAATATTGCTTTATCAGTATTTCTATGTAAATACCTTTATATCTTCAGGTGAGAGTTTTCTACAGAATTTCATGCCACATCCTATGTAGAAATACTGGGTCTGGCTTTTCTTGGTGGGGGGGAGTAAAGTATTGAAGAAGTTTGCAAATATTTGTAGATTTGAATAGAACAGAGAAGAAGAGAGTAACTACTACTTGCAAGAGACTTATCCAGCTGCAGTAAATTAAATGAACAGGATACTCAAAATATATTTTGTACAATACATCATATTTGGTGTAATGCACACTATTGCTCCAAAACAATCACAACTACTTTTAGTTTTCTACAAATGTCATATTCTTGCATATACATATTCTGTTTCTCTTGTGTGCATGTCTTCATTTTTATTTACATTTTATCTAATGAACTCTGTTTTATCTGGGATTCAGTTTTGACATTGTTAAATCACATCTGAATTTGAGCCTCATCTTGAAGTTCTCTGGTTGAGTCCTCAGGTTCCCAACCAGTATAGACATTTTTGTTTCTTTTCTTACAAATAGTTTCAGTTGAGATTAAAAAAAACAACACTGTGGATCTCAGAAGTGCCCATAGGATGCATGGGATAACCTTTTTCACTTTATTTTTATTTACAGGCCTACATATATAAAAATATATGTATTTGTATCTATATCAACCAACAGGAATGATAGCCCATGTAGTGTACAGGTAGTGCTTGCTTAGCAATCACAACTGGAACAGGGAACTCTGTTAAGCAATATAGTTGCTAAGCAAAACAAGATGGACTGATCATATCACTTCCTATTAAATGTCGCAAAAATGCTTTTTCAGGAGGCAACTGGATTTTCTTGGTTTTTTCTTTGAAGACATTTCACCTTTTGTCCATGAAGCTTCTTTAGTTCTGATAGGATAGAGGAGAATGGAAGGATTTATATTCTTTGCAGACAGCTTGTTATTTGCATCCTTTTAGAGGATGGTTGAAGTACTTGGAGGTTTATCAGTGTTCCCAGCGTCTCTTGGTTCCTGTAGTCTGCAATTTTTCTCTGGAAATCCATTCCTATTCTCATACTATTCAAAGGGTGTCCATCCCAAATTGTACAGCTCTAACAGGATAGTAGAGAATGGAAGGATTTATATTCCTTGTAGACAGCTTGTCATTTGCATCCTTTTAGAGAGTCATTGAAGCACTTGGAGATTTATGAATGGTGTAGGAGTAGGAATGGTTTTCCAGAGAAAAAAACTTTTCCCATTAGATGTGTCACAGCATGTCATTAAGCAAGAGACATCCCATGACCACAACTTATGATATTATTGCTGACTTCCCCATTGACTTTGCTTGTTGGAAGCCAGTTGTGAAATGCACACCTGGTGATCACATGACTAGAAGATGCCGCAATAATCACAAATATCCATTGGTTGTGAAGTGCCCAAATGTTTAGCTTGTCACACACAGATGCTGCAATGGTAATAAATGCAGGAAATGTCCATAAAGATACTTTTTCAACGCTCTCATAATTTTGAGTGGACACTCATTAAATCAGGGCTACCTGCAGTGCTAAGGTGTGAAGTAGACAGAGGACACTTGATGTCACTGTAATTATTAAGATACTTTAGCAAAAAGAAGTTCTTATCTTGGCTCAGAAGTTGGCTGGATGATTGATCCAGTCATTTTGTACCAATCATAGACTGGGAAGTCCAAAATAATCAACCCATATTAGATCAGCCTAGTAGATTACAGTCAAAGACATCAATAAAAAGGCCTCCATCTTTTTCTTTTAAAAAATCCAACACATATAGTTACAATTTTACAATCAGTATATAATATCTGGAACAGATTCTGCAAACTTCCCAGCACTTAAAAAAAAACCCCAAAACAATCACTTTTGTTCCAAACAGAACAATTTACAGTGTAGCATTGAAGCACAGACCATCTTATTCATTGTAGCTGACCTGCACTGTTATTTAGGCTACAGCTTGTTCTATATATGGGTATTTTGGCACTAATTATAGAACAGATTGTGTGGGGATTTCTACGAGACTGCACTATGGCAATACAGATTAAGCAATTAACCTTGATGTCACTGTAATTATTAAGATACTTTAGCAAAAAGAACTAATTTCCCCACAGTATGTTCTGCTGAAATCAACTTTTTCTCTCTTTAAGTTGCCAAAATAGGGAACACTAATGGAAAATTAAGTTTGCAATTTTTAATAAATCTGGAGGGTATACAGTTCTTTTTCAGTTTAGCAGTTTTGTTCATGTAATTCCGGTTAAGGCTTGACAAATTATATGTGGAGGGACCTTCCCCTTTATCTAGAATTACAGGAATGCCTTCATTTCCTGAAATATATTTAACAGCATGTCTGCTACTGAAGATACATGGAAATACAGCCTTATATTGCTGTGCTTTAAGGAACCACAAATAATATTTGCAGACTGCTTTTATTTTTTCCATGTTCAGACAGAGACCTTAATGCTATCATACTTCTACTGCTATTTTTATAACCAAGGCAATTACCTTTACACTGTTGGTTACCATATCTCCATGTGATTTCAACATATTATGGTCATGTATTTCTTACTTGGCCTATGTAGTTTGGCTGCCTTGAACAGTAACATTGCATCATACAGTCACTCTACATAGAAGAGAACCAGTGAAGAATCAAAAAGAGCTGAGCTGTTTTGATTGGTCACTTCGTTTAGCAAACAGGAGATTTAGTACATATGGCTAATGCATTAAATTATTGTTTTTCTACAGGACTTCCAGGTGCCTAGGGGAGCTATGTAAGGCTTCAGAGAGATGCTTTGGTATAAGGTGCTACAGAGGAATTGCTCCATTTAAACAGATAAGCAAAGCAGATAAACCAGGGGTGTCAAACTCATGCCTGTAGGCCAGATGCATCATGTACTGGCCCCACCCCACCTGGTTTAGTGAAGGGGGGGAGTCCTGATACATCATGTAATGCCGCAAGTTTGACAACTCTAAAATGAGCAAAGCAGATAAGTAGATGCTTCTGGGATCTTTTGAGGCAACCTACAGAAGACACTTGCCTTTAATTATTTTAAATACTTGTATGGCCACCCATCTTAAAGCATAGAACACAGGACTGATCATATATGAAGCCAAATACCACTCACTAATCCTGAAATCTCCAGAACTGTAAAGTCTACAAATTTGAAATTCGGCACTTATGTTCCTCTTGGCTTCTACGTGCTCGCTAAGAAAGGATTTTTCGAAATAACCATCAGATTATCAATATTTCTTATACACTATTATATTAACACATGTTGATGCTAAGAAGTTAGACGTTCTACTGCCCCTCCCCACCTGAAAGTAACTCTGTTCCAACTGCCAGTTGCCTTATGTTAGCATGCTCTGATGCTAAGGAGTTACACATTCTACATTAATTTTGAAACTTTAAGTGTCAATGTATCTAGCCTGATCGTAACTACTCATTAATTTTGAAGCTTTAAGTATCAATTTATCAAGCCTGACCACATAGTTTAATAGCGAAACACTGGTATCCAGCTAGTCATAATATAAAAACAATATCCAAATAAAACTACAAACCAAGAAATAAAAACAATAGCCTAGTGTCATACCAAAACTTCCTTCTGTAGCCTCTTGCAACATCCCATCAGAGTGCTTGGGTAAAAAGCCAGCTCTTAATTTAATATTTCCAAAAGGTTCAAATAATAGAGACATGCTAGATCTCAAAAGAAATTGTGTCTTACACTTTCTACAGGATGGGAATATTTAATGGAAGGTACCTGGATCATGTCTACTTTACCTGATCTGGTTGGACAGACAGGTACCTCAGGAATGGGAATCTCTTGCCTGGTCAAGGTGAATGAAACTTGATGCTTTGCTTTAAACAATGAAGCAATGATGCTTCAGACAAAACATGCACTATTCCTGGATTAAATTGTTCCACATGAGAGTAATCTAATGAGATCAATTGGACTAAGGTGATATAAAAAGAAGGGTAAACTGGAGAGTGAATGAAAATTCTCCAGATCACCTAGATATAAGCTTCCTGAAGGGGAGAGGCTTCCGGAAGTGGCTTTGTTTTAAAGAAACCAAATTGTATTATCAATTTAATTTAATTTAATTTATTAGATTTATAGGCCGCCCAATCCTGGAGGACTCTGGGCGGCTTACACAGAACAAAAAAGAAAAACAAACAAAATAAAATAAAAATAAAGATTAAAATTCTCCAACACGCATATATTCAAATTGGGGCTGGACCCTACATAATAAGGTCAACAGCCCCAGGCCTGCCGGAACAGCCAGGTTTTAACAGCTTTTCTGAAGGCAACTTCTAAGAAAGAAGGAGACAAAGAATAGATGGATGCAGGGGTGAAATGCTATCGGTTCAGATAGGCACCCGAACCAGTAGCAAACATGCCAGCTGTTTGCCCAAACCGGTAGTTTAAAAAATGTTGCTATTCCGGCAAACTTTTTTTTTTTGACAATCAGCTGTGCCATACGATTTGTCCTGCTTTCTAGCTAATCTAAATTGCATGACACAGCAGATTACCCCCCCCCCCCTTACTGTTCACTTACCTTACTGTTTGCTTACTCGCTTGCCAGGCATGTTTGATAGCAGGCTCTGCCCACCCACTCAGACATCATTTTGACACTCTGCGCATGTGTGGAAGGTCCTGTGCATGCACGGAGGCACGCACTCACAAGTGGATTTCAGCCCTGAATGGATGGGTGGGTGGATGGGTAGCTGGATAGGTAGAGGTTATTCTGAAGAGAATGTGAATCTATTTTATGATTTATTTATTTATTTTTAAATAAGTATGAGTGAATATAGATAAACTCTTGGGTTATATGTAGTATAGGCTACTTTCAGCATAAACCCAGTAAAACATCTAGTATAATAAGTAGCAGTCAGGTAAAGAGAAAAAGTATTCCATGGCCTACAGAATCTCCTTTCCTATACAAGGAAAGTTAGAGAATAAATATTAAGTTCTTCAAGGTAAGGCAGATGACTTAAAATAAATTTATATAGCCATTTTCAGCTTGAGAGACATACTTAGTCACTGACCTATTAGGGCTGCATTGTGGGAGCTGGATGGGTGACCCATAGCAAAAAGAAAAAACAACCCTATACTAATTAAATTTCATAGCAATACAAATAAAATACATATAATTCAAATAGAGGATTGGTTGAGAATAGAAAAAGAAGGCCTGGTTGCATAAAGCTTTGCAAAAAAAAAAAATGAAAATCCAAAAGAAGAAAAGTGAAAAATCTAAATTTCAGAATGAGTTGAAGTTAACAAAGTTTCCTGTGAATATTGAAAAAGCAGAAATGTTTAATTCCTCTTTAGGCTCATATTTTCTAAACAGGGAATATACAGTAATTGCAAGGAGCTGCTGATAGGAGCAGAGGTCCAGTTCTACCATGGTAGAAATATCTTGATTTTAAAATGTGTTCAAATCTCCAGAGCCAAATGGATTGTAACTAAAAAAATGTTTTGCTGATCCTCTGGCAGGAACTGTATCTATTATACATTATATTTCAAGAATTCAAGATGTTGAATGATGAGGGTTTTAGGGAGGAAAAAAACACCTGTTTCATGCTGGGAAAGTAGAAAGCATGACAAAGAAACCTCAAGTAATCCCAAGTAAATTTTATTGGAAGTTTTCAAGTTTCTGGTATTGCATCCTATAAACATAAGGTAGCATTGCTTTAGCCTTGTGCTGTCTTGTTTCCTGATCTAATCTATGTTGAAGGGCTAATATTATTTTGAAAAATATAGTCTTCAGTACCTTCCAGAAGGCCAACCTGTAGGAAGGAATACATTCTAGAGTGAGAGCCAGTGGTTTAGGGTTTCTCCAGATCATCTCGTACAAATGGAACACTTAAAGGTACCTGTTTAAAAACTGCTGAATCTAATCTAGTTTTGCTTTCCTAGTTCAAAGTCATTTTCAAAGGCCATATAAATACAACAATCCTATGAAGAGTTTAGCAGAGCAGGACTGAAGATAACCCATCTATCTTTACGAGGAACAATCACAGCTCTTCAATGCCTAGATATGGTTGCTTAGGGAACATCCTTTGCACACTGTGCTGCAACAATACTTGGAAAGCCCAATTCCATATTCACATTTTTACAGAAGGCCCTGTGTATTAGAAACAATGTGATTTCAGAAGGACATTGCTCATCAATTCTGCCTGCCTATCAACCACCCACCCACCCATCTATCCAGGGGTGGGCTTCAAAAATTTTAGCAAGGGGTTCTCTTCCCAGTTTCTGGGTGGGTGTGGCCATGGTGGGCATGGCCTAGTCGACCTCCTGCACCACAACAGAGGGGGCATTTTTGCCCTCCCCAGCCTACAGAGGCTTTCCTTAAGCCTCCGGGAGGGTGGAAAAAAGCCTCCCCAGGCTCCGGGGGCTCTCTGGAGGATGGAAAAGGGCTCATTTCTGACCTTCCCAACTTCTGGTAGGCCCATTTTTCACCCTCCCCTAGGCTCCGCACACACCCTGCACTTACCTGCATCCAAAACAGGCCACGTGGAGACTCCTGGGAGGGGGTAGGTGGGTAGGTGGGGCTTGCCAGGAGTGGCATTTGTGGGTTCTCCAAACTGCACAGAATCTTAGCTAGAGGTTCTCTAAATCCCTGCAAACTCCTAGCAGCCCACCCCTACATCCGTCCATCCAGCCATATCATCTATTGATCTATCTATCTATCTATCTATCTATCTATCTATCTATCTATCTATCTATCTATCTATCTATCTATCTATCTATCATCTATCTATCTATCTATCTATCTATCTATCTATCTATCTATCTATCTATCATCTATCATCTATCTATCATCTATCTATCTATCTATCTATCTATCTATCTATCTATCTATCTATCAATCAATCAATCAATCAATAAATCATCTATCTAGTATAAGTATGCTGAGTATAAGACACAGCAAGGTTTTGAAGAGGAAAATTTGTTTTAAAAAAACTTTTGCACTCTGCAAACATCCCCAAAACGGCCCGCTTTTTGCAAAAACAGGACTTGTTTTTTGCAAAAACAGGACCTTTTTTTTTCAAAAAAGGGCATGAATAACCCCTTAGGAGGCTTTTAGAGTGATCCGGGGGGGACGACAAAAATGAGCAAAAAGCAGCCCGTTTTTGTGAAAATGGATCCGTTTTTTGTCAAAAAAAAGGGCATGGATAACTTTTAGGAAGCTTATAGAGTGCTGCTGGGGGGGCAAAAATGGGCCTTCCCCAGCCCCCAGGAGCTCTCTGAAAGCCTTCTAAAAGCTAAGCATGGCCATTTTGGTAAAGGGTGTAGCGTTTCAGGAGGCAAAAAATGCTGTAGTCAATGTATGAATATGCACCCAGATTTTCAACCTGTTTTTTGAGGGAAAAAGATGTGTCTTATACTCCAAAAATATGGTATCTATCTATCTATCTATCTATCTATCTATCTATCTATCTATCTATCTATCTATCTATCTATCTATCTATCTATCATGCCTGGTCTCCTGATTTCTCCTTTCAAAGTAGAAAAGTTGGAGGGATTAGGCTTCAGGTTGCACAATGCGTCTCTATTTGATAATGTCCAAATTATTGTCATATATAAATGAAACAGACTTTAAAAAAAAAACATAACTTTGATAACAACGGGTGTAGGCAAAACCTAAACTCAAAGCTAACATTTATGATATTGTCAAAAAACAGGAGAAAGATCAATGGAGACACAGATGATTAATTGATTCCTCCCACATGTGTTCAATCCCACTCCATGCAATCTGGTCTCTTCTAATTTAACTAAGTGAAATTAGTTTTATATGAGAGAGAGAGAAAATCTAAAACTGATGGAAATAGAACAGAAAAGCAGTTCAGGGAATTTGCATTTGTTAATTGTGGCACATTATTTTTACTTTATTTTGCCAAAAAAATAAATAATTTAAAAGCTTCATACTGAACACATGTGTCAGGCTTGCAATCATATTCCTTTTAGGATCTTTGGCCTGCCACACGCACTCTCTCTTTCTTTACTATGCTGTTTCATTAGTGGGGAATTGGGTGGGGGGGTAGGAGTAGAATGTGTTTTCAAAATAAAAAATTCCTTTCTAGAAATCAAGGTCATTTTTTGTCTCTGCACCTCTGCATCTGACCAGAACGAGATGGGTGGAAATGTCAACATGGCAGATGAAGATTGGACCATGTGATGAACTTGTGGGTATGGGGACAAGTTCATGAACTTTCAACTGGGTAGAAACCCAGGAAGCCTTCAGTTTCGGGGTTCCACAGATGTGCCAATATGTCTGTCTTATTAAATTGGAACTTTTATGAAAGTTATATCTTGAACTCTGGTTTAATTCTGGATGATATTTGGAATGCTGACAACTTGACTGACTGGGTTCACAAGTCAGCTAAACATTTTTTATTTTTTAAAAAACTTTTTAATTATTATAATATGCATTTTGCATAGTTAATGGCATGAGATTTTGAAACTGAATGAAAAGCCAGCCTTCCTTTTCATCTATTCCTCTATGTAAATTAGACAAACAATTTTGGGAGGAGAAGGGGGAATTGTTTGAATATATTTTCTGTTTTATTCATACATGAAAAAGGTTTTAGCTATGTATTTTTTGCCTTCAAGAAGTAGTCAGTGGTTTAAGTCATTAAGGGAGATTGTTTTCATCAAATGCATTCTCCTAAGCAGAATAAAACTGATCAAATCACTTCTCACTGTAGATATTTCAAACAGCCCTTCACGGGGTTTCAAAACTGTGTTCTACTTGCAAAGATTATAATGGGGTTAGAGCAATTAAATATATTTAGTATTATAATTCATAACTTCTTAGTCTTATTGAAACCAATTACTATTGTACTGCAGTACAATACTTTGACTTATTACTTGGATCTGTTGAGAATTTAAGGCTGTGCACATTTTCCCCACAACAACAACCCTGCAAGATACAGTAGATGCTGCTTAGCATCAAAATGGTTGTCCCCAAAACACCCAGTGAATTTCTATAGAAAGAATAGAATAGAATAGAATGGAATAGAATGGAATGGAATGGAATGGAATGGAATGGAATGGAATGGAATGGAATAGAATAGAATAGAATAGAATAGAATAGAATAGAATAGAATAGAATAGAATAGAATAGAATAGAATAGAATAGAATTCTTTATTGGCCAAGTGTGATTGGACACACAAGGAATTTGTCTTTGGTGCATATGCTCTCAGTGTACATAAAAAGACACAATACAGTACATTCATCAAGAATCATAAGGTACAACACTTAATGGTAGTGATAGTGATACAAAAAAGCAATCAGGAAGCAATCAATATCAATATAAATTGTAATGATACAAGCAACAAAGTTACAGTCATGCAGTCATAAGTGAGAGGAGATGGGGGTTAGGAATGATGAGAAGACTAATAGTAATAGTAATGCAGCCTTAGTGAATAGTTTGACAGTGATGAGGGAATTATTTGTTTAGCAGAAAGTGATGGCGTTCGGGGAAAAACTGTTCTTGTGTCTAGTTGTCTTGGTGTGCAGTGTCCTATAGCGTTGTTTTGAGAGTAGGAGTTGAAACAATTTATGTCCAGGATGTGAGGGGTCTGTAAATATTTTCACAGCCTTCTTTTTGACTCATGCAGTGTACAGGTCCTCAATGGAAGGCAAGTTGGTAGTAATTGCTTTTTTCTGCAGTTTTAATTATCCTCTGAAATCTGTGTCTGTCGTGTTGGATTGCAGAACCAAACCAGACAGTTATGGAAGTGCAGATGACAGACTCAGTAATTCCTCTGTAGAACAGAATCAGCAGCTCTTTAGGAGTTTAAGCTTCCTGAGTTGGCGCAGAAAGAACATTCTTTGTTGTGCTTTTTTGATGATGTTTTTGATGTTAGGTGTCCATTTTCAGTCTTAAGATATGATGGAATCTAGAAATTTGAAGGTCTCTACTGTTGATCCTGTGTTGTCTAGTATTGTAAGATGTGGTAGTATGGGAGGTTTTCTCCTAAAGTTTATGGCTGAAAATTGACTAGTTGGCTGTTCCCACTCCCATTCCTTAACCACTAGACCTCACCAGCACTCTATTCTATTCCTTTATATTTGTATCTTCATATTCTTCCTGGTTTGAAATGGTCCAGTGTCTTCCCCCAAGTCTAAATGAACAATGTTCCTACTTCAGTTCCAAAGCAACAGAAACCTAAGAAAACATTAATAACAGCTTCAATAGACCTTAATTTTGGGACATTATTGCTGATGCTATGCAGCAACTTGAGGTAAAAGATTAATGGTTTTTGTATCCTCAAATTGAAGTTTTTGTTCCCTGCAAAAATTGGAAAATATTACTGAGGAGCTCGAGTTTTTTTTCAAATCAATTTAGTTTGCCAAGGCATTGTGCTGCTCAACTATGGCTCAAATGTCCAGTTTTTTAAGAATGCTGCCAAAATGCACAAAGAAAGTTGCACATGTTGTATTTACTTGGCAGTCAGCAGGTGATGTTTTCACACTCTTAAGTAATCAAGCTGAAGGAGTTAAGAATGTCAGGACCATTATTGAAACTCAGTTGCTTCTATGCCTTTATTTAGTGTTCCCCTGGATCTGTTTACTTGAGCTTTCCCTCCATTTCACCATGTTACTATTCCTGTATGTTCCCCTGACTCTCCAAACTAGTTTCACATATATTAACACAGTTTATTTCCTTGAACATATTCAGCTGACACATGTGATGATTTACCAGTAGAGTCTCTGCATGTAAACTGTGATGAGTTCTAGAGTGTGAAGGTACTTGTGATTTTGTTACTTGTTTAGCACCAAGGTTTACTAGAAATTGGTAAACATTTCCAGCTGAACAGTCTTAAAAGATTGACAGCAATTAAAAGTTCTGTTTTCTCAGGATTCCCAGTTCTTTGGAAGCATGGTCACTCTGTAAAAGAATCTAGCAGAGCTCAATGCACAGTTGTTCTTGGTTTAATTAAAAAGCTAAGGGTCAGTCCTAATTAATACTTGGTTATAACTGTGTTGAAAGGGAGTTGACTAAACTGAGAAACTGAAGAAACACAAATTAAGAAGAAGGTAATAAAGAGCCACTACCACAGCATATAAATCAGCAAAAAGTCAAGAAAATTTTACTACTTTCTTCCGCTATCTATACTTAGAACTCTATAAGGATCTTATCTGTGAGGTTCTAATAAGATTTTATGCATCTTGATCTGCAGGTCTTTGCTTGCCCTTTGTTCAAGTTGCAATATATAAAAAATAAAATCATTCTTTTTTTAAAAAACCTACAGAACCTAAAGCCATGTAAGAATACCATAACAACAACATCCTAAATATCACAGCAATATTAATTCAACCAAAAGCCCAGAGAAAATGACAACTGCTAATGAAATGCCAAGATGTAGCAAGCACTAACCATAATTGAACATGGAAAGAACTGCACACTTGAGCTTATTGTATCAGGTCAGAAATGATGTAATATATAATTACAAGGGGTTTGAACTTGACCACAAAATGAAGGCCTTTCAACACAAAAGTATAACATATTTACAATATGTCTCATACCTTTATGTGCAGGTTGAATTCTGATAAAGGACTTATGGCATGCCCACCAAGCCACACCCACCAAACCGTGCCCACAGAACCAGTAGTAAAAAATAAAATTGAATCCTACCACTGGTGGAAATCATACAAATCTCTGGAAAAAATGATTCTAGATGGCATGTGCTCTGATAGAGAAGAGCTATCTCCTGAATCCCATCAAATGACATTTGAATCAATAGAACCTGGATATGGGATTGTCCAAGACTGCCTTACCCCTCAAAGACAGTTTTGAGGAGAAGGCATATCATCATCTCCTTTAAGGGAAGCAAATCACCCTCTTTCTTGGCAAAGTAGATATTACTTCATGTACTTAATTACATGCAGATTTAACAGATTTGGAGGAGATATAATAAACAATTCAATTAACAGATATAAGGACTGTACTTTCTCAGGAGTAACTGATTCAGACTTACTCTCAGTAGTTATCCAAGACTTATTTCCATGCCCCAATAGGACTTGCCTAATCATAGCTCAACTCTGAGTGTATCTAGGGATTTTATCTATCAAATGCCTAGAATATTTTTCAGTGTGGCCATCAAATTGAGCCTGTGGCTCATCCTTCCCAAGTAAAGAAGAACAGCTTGAAGAGTATTTCTGGCTGTTGGTATTATAAGAGTGGAAAAAGTTAAGTGTAAACCTTAAAAGTGGTTCTTTTTCATGTTTGATTGGATTTAATGTTCCTATTCCTTCATCTTGTAAAGTTTCATAAGGCCCATGGGGCACTTGCATTGGTTTGAAGATTTATGCACAGGGGTGAAATCAACTTACCTTTCCTACCAGTTTGGTAGCAATGTGAGTATGAGCACGTGCTCTCTTCACTTGCAGGCGCCACCTCCACGCATGTGCAGGACCTTCCATGCATGCACAGGACCTTCCGCACAGGCACAGAGCATCAAAAATGGGCGTGATGACGTCCAGGTGGGTGGGAGGAGCCTGCTACTGAGCACATCTGCAAAGGTAAGTGAACAGTGGGGGGGGGATCTGCTGTGCCACGCGATTTACATTAGCTGCTTTCTAGCAAATATAAATTGTGCATCACAGCTGATCGTCAGAAATAATGGTTCGCCTGAACCAGCAGCATTTTTTTTACTACTGGTTCAGGTGAACCGGTTCAAACGTAGCATTTCAACACTGTTTATGCAATGGAGGAGTCCCTTAGGAACAATCCGATCCAACATATCTGTTACAGAGAGCCGAGGTGGCGCAGTGGTAAAATGCACCACTGCAGGCTACTTCAGCTGACTGCAGTTCTGCAGTTCGGCTGTTCAAATCTCACTGGCTCAGGGTTGACTCAGCTTTCCATCCTTCCGAGGTGGGTAAAATGAGGACCGGATTGTTGTTGGGGGCAATATACTGACTCTGTAAACCGCTTAGAGAGGGCTGAAAGCCCTAGGAAGCGGTATATAAGTCTAACTGCTATTGCTATTGCTATTACATGCTCATTCCAGACTATGATCAAAATTCATTCAAAGCTCATTCAAAACTCAACTCGGCTCCTGATTCCTACGAACCCTTCCAGAGGTCATCTTTCCAAACTATATTATGCCACACTAACTGTCATTAATAGTTCTATGAATGCAATGTCTTTGATTTCTTCTAAGAATAGTAATATTTCACAAGAAAATTTAGAACATCTTCAAGAAAGGATTGAAAATCTCATTAGCTGTCTATAAAAAAACTCACAAATGAAAATTCCAAACCTTATGAATATGACATATAAGAACATTTCAAAGTTTTCTTCTTTCTTGAATTGGCACATGAGTGAGAATGTGTTGGGATGTTCCAATATTATTTTTGGAATAACATCATCCAAATTTTCTGACATGTTTATATCTGACTCTGATGAACTATTTTATTTTAGATTTTTTTAAAAAAACAATCATTTTAACAATGCAACATGGGTGCATAACGAAGTCGGGATAATCTGAACATTACAGTAACTTTAATACTGTTTAATAGACAATTGAAGCTATTAAATAATACTGAACACTTTTCTTTTTAAATAGCAACAATAAATACTTTAGTGCACCAGAGACTTCAGCAAACTAATTAAGACATTATGTTGGAAGTTTGGGAATTGTTGATTAACAACCAGGCAACTCCATCACGTTAAAGTTACTGAAAGTCATACAAAATCTGAAATTGTTTATGCAATATACTCTCCTTTTTGTGGCATAATCATATATCTCTATTCTTAGTGAAACACAAATACAGTTATAAAATTTTGCTGACCTAGAAATAAAATTTCAGCATAAAGATTTGTGAATCTGAGCACTGAAAATAAACCAGTTAGGTATGAGATTCTATTTCATCTATGCTTCTAGTATTGGGTTACAAATGCATTTACAATCAGGTTTTAAAAACAAACATTCCATTGAAAAGACATATTTAAAATTCAATTAAAATATATTGCAAAGTATGACTTTGCAACATATTAATATTATAATTTGCAGTGCATAAATTATCGCTGCTCTAATTTCAATTTCAATCAGGGTTGCTGTGCCAGAAATGCTTCATAAAATTCCACTTTCAGGAGCAGTGTCATTTGGCAGTGACAATTTTGCTCCAGGGTATTTCACATATAAGTGGTGGCTTGAGAGCACAATGTTAAGGTCTGTTTTATATTGCTAAAGAGTCTAAATAGAATATGGTTCAGATAAAAATGTAATGTTTAAAGTTAGGCCTTTGTTTTCTGCTGTCAAACTTGGAGAACTAGTCTAGTTGTGCAGTTAAAAAAAAGTACACAACAATCTAAAAATAGAAAAGAGGAATGATCACCCAGTCAATCCATCATTCACTCCGTCAAGAAATCTAGGGCAAAATGAATAACTTCACAGCAAGAAACATCTCTGTGCTGAAGTTATTCTTTTTGAAGTGGCATGTTTAGCATTAATGTATCATTATCAAAGAATTATATTTCTAAAATATAATACATGAAAAAAGCTTGGTTGGTTTTCCCTCATTACCAGCTCAAGCTGAGTGAAAGCCAGCTATTTCAATTTTCAAATATATCTCAACATATACTTTTCTCCACAAGCAAGAGTTCTCTTGATTTCAACACTGGACCAAGAAAGTAACTCCAAAGGAAATTTAAAACCATTGTATTGTATTAGCTATAGTAACAGGATCTTCCAAGTCTGATTGTGCTTCTCTTCTACATACCCCTTACTCCTGTGAATTTAAGGAGGTATCTGAACTGCTTCCTCCTGCCCTCAGATAGTTGTCGGGGTTCCAAGTAACACCCCTAATGAAAGAAGACTCCGAGGCTTGAGTTTCCTCAAAGTCCCATTTTATTAGAGACATCATATTGGCACATCTGGGAAAACCTGAATCTGAAAGCTTCCAGGTTTTTCCCACCCAAATGAAAGTCCCTGTCCATCACATAGTCCAATCAGGCACCGTCCCAACTGGATATGCCTCCCAGTCACACCACTCCAGGTGCAGGGCAATATCTCCTTGACTCTCTGAGAAAGGAATGCTATTTTGACTATACCTCCCATTCGCCATATAATCCCCCCTCCCAATTTCTCACAGCATTAAATGTGGCAGGCCTGAAGGCCCAATGCAAAAGATGGCTTTCATTGTTTTGAATTGCACTTCTCACTACACTGCTCTGAGAATTGATCTGATTCTCTACATTTAGGAGTAGGGCTCTTAACACTCAGGAAAAAGAAAAGTTAATAGGATACAGTATCTGTTAAGTTTCCATTTCAAACAAGGAACTCCAAAATGAACAAAGAACAAAGCAATAGTAAACTAGTTTTACACTGTTGTATGTATCACCAAGAATGTATTTTGATGACAACTCTGTTTTCAAAAGTTTTTTTCTGATAAGTCTCCTTTTAGTGGAAAAAAGATAGGTGTGATTATATTGATCTTTCCCAAAAGGCAGACTTTGGAATAAAAAATGTTCTAGGGGAGGTTGCAACTGGAGGTCCAACTACAGCCTACTCTACTTCTCCCTAGCCCAGGGTTGTCAAATTCGGGATGTCATGTTGTCATCATGTGACGTATTGTGCCTTTGCCTCCTTTCAATAAACTGGAGGTGGGCGTGGCCAGTATGTTGTGATGCCTCCAGCCCACAGGCCGTAAGTTTGACACAACTGCCCAGCAGTGGTGGGTTCTGGATCCCATTCCAACTGGTACAGTTGGAACAGGCCCGGCGGCGTCTATAGCTGCTCAGCGGAGCATCGTGCAGGAGCTGTATGCACCGTACGTGGAAGCCCCAAAGACTTTAAAGACTTTAATGTCAACGTTTAGGACAGTCTGCCATTCAAAGTGGTCACAATGTGCTGTTTTGGAGTTGCCACACATACATAGGGGGAGGGGGATGCATGGGGCCACAGATGGGTGTCGGTTGATGGGACTCATGCTGGGAGAGATGCCAGGAAGGCAAACCAGTTGTGATCAGTTCAGAAACCATCCAGGCCTGAAGAGTGCTTGCTGAAATTAGGCCAAAAAAATACTTGCTGGAGCCAGCCGGGAGCAACCAAGAAGGAGGAGCGCACTGAGTTCATATAACCAGCTGGCCAGCAGAAGCCAGTAATGCTGGCTAGAAACCCTTTTACACTATTGTTCACCATGTGCCAAGTTGAGACTCCAGTAAAGAAACCCGTTCTGCTCACAGTGTGGCCTCTTCTTTTGCTGGCTTGGTTTGGAACCATGGCACAGTAGGTAATTAAGGGGAGATTGGTGGCATAATAATGTAATAAATAAATAAATAAAGCCCCTGAAGCTGACTTAACAAGCAATCAGCAACAGCCGGAGAGAGAACACTTAAGTGATAAGAGCTGCAATCTTACAGCATACATCACCCAATGATATCCTTAGTATCTTGGAAAACTGAGCAAACTGCACCTGTGAAATGAAATGAGAGAATGTAACCTTTACAGAATAGAAGATTTATACAGCAATCCATTAAATGGCTGACCAATATTTATGAGGTTGGGACAAATTCTGTATTGGGAGTCAAGAATACTAGAACTACAGCAATTAGTCCTTCCACCAATTTTGAAAACGTAATAATTATCTAGAAGAACCAAACGGGGTATATATCTATATCTATATCTATATCTATATCTATATCTATATCTATATCTATATCTATATCTATATCTATATCTATATCTATATCTATATCTATATCTATATCTATATCTATATCTATATCTATATCTATATCTATATCTATATCTATATCTATATCTATATCTATATCTATATCTATCTGTCTGTCTGTCTGTCTGTCTGTCTGTGTGTGTGTGTGTGTGTGTGTGTTTATTTGTGCTGATAAATAAATAAAGGAAGACTAGTATAGATCTATTTCAAGCTATTTAGCTCTCATCAGCTAGCCATACCCTTACTGGGATTCGAACCTGTGCTGTATTGCATCTTAGGCAAACGTATTAGCCATCAAGCCACAGGTCTCCTCCTTATCAGCTGAAGCCAGGGAAGAAGGTATATATTAGTGTCACAACCCCTGGTAAGCCCCAATTATGGGAGGAAGCTAACTGCTTCCAACATCTGTCAATCGCCTCGTCACAAGAGTCCATCACGACAGAAACCCAATATTTTTACTGTTGCCTTTGTTATATTTGTGTTTTTATTTGTGCTGATAAATAAATAAAGGGAGACTAGTATAGATCTATTTCAAGCTATTTAGCTCTCATCAGCTAGCCATACCCTTACTGGGATTCGAACCTGTGCTGTATTGCATCTTAGGCAAACGTGCCTATATATGTATGTATGTATGTATGTATGTATGTATGTATGTATGTAGGTAGGTAGGTAGGTAGGTAGGTAGGTAGGTAGGTAGGTGTAGAGGTAGAGGTAGAGGTAGAGGTAGAGGTAGAGGTAGAGAGATAGAGAGATAGAGAGATAGAGAGATAGAGAGATAGAGAGATAGAGAGATAGAGAGATAGAGAGATAGAGAGATAGAGAGATGATAGATAGATAGATAGATTTTATATATATATATATATATATATATATATATATATATATATATATATATATATATATATATATATATATATATATATATATATATATATATATATATATATATATATATATATATATATATATGCTGATAAATAAATATGGGAGACTAGTATAGATCTATTTCAAGCTATTTAGCTCTCATCAGCTAGCCACACCCTTGTTGGGAATCGAACCTGTGCTCTATTGCCTCTCAGGCAGATGTGTTAACCATTGAGCTACAAAGCTCGACTCCTTATCAGCCAGCTAGGGTGAGAGGTATATATTTAAGTGTGACCTTCCTCCCATATTTGGGCATACCAGGGGTTGTGACTTTATATATATATATATATATATTTGAACCATTTGGTTTTCTAGATAATTATTACATTTTCAAAATTGCTGGAAGGGCTAATTGCTGAAGCACACACAGACACACATATATAACTGTCAGGAAATCTTAGTCTTGAAGACTCAAGTCAAGCTCTCTTAAATGTTAGAAAGCTTATTTTGAGTATGGCTCTGCAATACTTTGGAGCTGATTCTGAAAAAAATATTTTGGAATCTGAAGAAATATGAAAGTAGCATCCATCAACAGGAGCTGTGTGTTTTCTTATTGCTTAGAACAGGGGTGTCAAACTCACATTTTCATCAGGTGATGTATTGCAATTTTTTTCACCTTCACTAAAGTGTGGGTCGGCGTGGCCAGTGCAGGAAGCATATGACCCATGGGCCACATGTTTGACACCCCTGGCTTAGAATCTATGGAGAAAAGCCACGTGATTCTGAGAAAAATTGCAGAGAGGTACTACATTTTCTCCCCACTGTATATCAAACCACTTTTATGGAACCAAACCCAAGGAATTGCATTGCCATGGTTGTTAACATCATATTCCCAAATGAATCCCAGTTTCAATCATCACTATCATGTACAATATTGTTTTACTACACCCGAGTGCCCTCCTGAACCAGTTATGATGCCAACATCTTTGAAATATTATGATTCTGAACATCATTTACCTCTCTATAAAAAGCTTTGACTAAAACACTGAACTTGCTTTTGAACTCCTACATATTCTGGCTTTTGGAATCTGCCTTTGATCTCTGCAACACAAAGGAAAGGCTTCTCCAACATTTCTCACTTTCATGTGAAGCTTCCCTGATGCGAAAACTAAAATTTTCATGAGGCCAACATAAAAAGAATTTTAAAATACAGTTGAGAATCTAAGGAATTAAAGTAATGGTTTAAAGAGTTAAAGTGATAGGACTTGAACTTCTTGGTCCATCAAAACACGGGTAGAGTGAAAATGTGGGAAGCAAGAAGTGGGCAGCCTTTTAAAAAGTAGTATGCACAGGTCTATGAATGCTGCTTCTAAAATGGCAAAATTGCACCACAATGTTATGGGATTGAGCGGCATATAAATTTATTAAATTACAATTACAATTACAATTCTCTCAGGCAGCTTGGTTCCTCAGAAGATTCTGTTTAACTGAACTTGGCTTTGCTGGTGTTTTAAATGTGCCATCACAAAGAATGAATTCACTGATCAGTCATTATTCATGTATGAAGAGAAAAATTACAGACCTGGATTATAATATTATGGGTATATAAGATCCTACACATGATCAATGAGTATGATAGTTTCCCCAATTTTTTTTATAAAAAAAACATACCCATAATATATGACAATATTAGTGCACATTTCTCAATGAATATGAATATAACATTGAGAATAAATCAAAGGTTTTGCAGGTTTGCTGCAAATTTAGTCGTGAATTTTCCTGGATAATTTGTTTTTAGAATGTCCTTGAGAAAGGAACAATTTCTGAAAATTCAACGGGCTGAAATAAGTTGAAACAAAAACAAAAAAACGCATACCCAGTAATTCTCTCTTTTTTTTCCATAACCAAACCTTTAACTATTATCTTTTTGTATTTTATAGATAAATATTCTGACCATTCTGGTTTTCAGATTAAAGAATCTCAATGACAGTATTCATATTTTATTCTTTCTATATGAGATGAAATTATTTATTATTTCATGTTTCAATGATTTTTGTCGTATATTTTGTTTTTTTTAACTTTGTAAGCTGCTTACAAGTTGTAAGGGGATGTGGTAGCTCAGTGGCTAAGACGCTGAGCTTGTTGATCAGAAAGGTTGGCAGTTCTGCGGTTTGAATCCCTAGCGCTGTGTAATGGAGTAAGCTCCCATTACTTGTCCCAGCTTCTGCCAACCTAGCAATTCAAAAGCACATAAAAGTGCAAGTAGAAAACACTTTTGGTGGGAAGGTAGCACCATTCTGTGTGCCTTCGGCATTTAGTCATACCGGCAATATGACCCGGAGGTGTCTTTGGACAGCGCTGGCTCTTCGGCTTTGTAATGGAGATGAGCACTGCCCCCTAGAGTCAGGAATGACTGGAGGAGGAGACGAGAACCTTTACCTTTAAGCAGATTAGTTACAAAAGTGTGATGGGCAGCTATATAAATATCCAAAATAATTCCAGAATAGTGGAATATAGCAGATGACTTTAAAGTCCCCATAAAATATATTGGAGTGAATTCTTTCCCAGTCATTCTCCTAAAGATGGAGAAGTAGCCTGCATGTATTCTAGAAATGTATCTCCTGAACAAATATGCTAGCTTGTGCAAATATGTGCTGATAGAGAAGCAACTGAAATATTATAAAAATTAAAAATCCGTACAATATTAAAGAAGCAATTGTTGCAGCATGATATCAGTGACTATTGACATTTTCCTCTCTCCCTCATGAAAAGTAAAAAGATGGTAAAAACAAAAAAAATGGACAAAGTGATAAATAATATTCTTGGCATATTAGAACAGTGTAAAGTTTCTTTTCAAAGAGAAAAGTTGAGAGGATTTCGGAAAAGAGCTATTACTCAAAAGCTCATCAAGGAAGATGAAAAGGGCATAAGATCTTCTCCAGGAGAAATGGGGGAAGCAATAAAATGATGCGCAGCAAGTGAAGCAGAAGAATGGCAGCATGTAACTATGAGCGGCAGGAAGGTCAGGAGGCAGTCAAAGAGCACGGCACTTAGCAACAGTTACCAGGCTCTGACTCACAAAACTAATATACCTGATCAAGATTTGCCAATCAAAATCTCAGAAAACATTCTGGTGAGAATGAAGATCTATGCTAGCCACAAAATCCAGGAATCACTTCAAAGAAAAAAAACCAAGTGATAGTAGGAGGCAGTTTCCTGTTAAGATATATCAAACCTCTTTTGTGTGTTATCAAAGTCGAGCCCATAGATGACACAGTGAGATCTAATTGAGGGTCAATCCATTAGTTGCTTACAGGTAATGGACAGAATCTTGCCAAGCTAAAGCTATAACTTTCTAGATATGTCGTGAGAGACTCTAGGGCAGTGGTGGGAAACTGTCACATAGAAATGTCGCGCACATGTGTTCTCGTCAGGGACGTGCTATGGATAAGCCAAACTCCTGGCTTCTAGCGTACCCGCACATCCAATGAGCAGCTGGCCGGTGCACATGTGCAGACCTGTTTTCAGCACTGCTGTGTGTGTGAAGGGATCATGTTCTGGAAAAGCCAAACATCCAGGTTCTGGCACACAGGCACACCTAACAATCAGCTAGCCGGCGCACATGCACACATTGGTTTTCGGCACTGCCATGCACAAAGGACAGCTGATCGTCATGCATGCATGTGCACCAGACATCCATAAAGGCAAGGCCATGCAGACAGGGCAACATGGCTTCTTGTGCCACTTTGGGCACGCGTGCCACAAATTTGCCATCATGGCTCTAGGGTGTGCCTCTTTCTATCAAAGTAGCCCGACAAGATGTTTTCTTCAGAAGTCCAACTTTATGATGTCACTGATAGGCTGCCAAGACTTTTCAATCTTATAGATTATTACTAATTTCCGATAATACATGTGGGAATTAATGACAATGCAAGAAAAAAAAACCAATCTTTTAATAGCTCAACAAAATTGAGCTGGTATTCTTTTTATGTGAGGAAAACATTTGAATCTACAGAAATTTATATTTCAGAGTAGGTGAGAATGTCTGGGCAAGAATGAAGAGAAATAAAGACAAATAAAAGACACAGTGCTGAGGGTTTATGATAGGCCTCTGGGACAAGTTGAAAAGAAGGATAAAATCTTTCTGCAACCAGATAACTATCTTGTACATCATATTTATGGACATTTTACAAACAAAATAGACATTAAAACACAACACATATATGAAAAGAAAAGCATGCAAACACAAAACTAAATATCTGACTTTTTAAAAAATTGGTTCACTTTCCACCCTTCACTTTCCTCATGGATCCATTAACGATTTCTTAAGATAGTCAGATGTTTAGTTGAGTTACAACTTAATATGTGCTGATGTGCACGGATGATGTTACCTAGTTTGGGTAATAAAATGTCTGCAAGAAAACAACCAAGCTCAGAGAGCACCCAAGGACTCCCCATTTCAACCGTGAGCTATAAATATTCTCCTTTATTGGTATCAGGGATGTTGTAGTGAATCCTGCAATATGCAAGGAGAGGGAGGTGTTCTTTATGATCTATTAAATTGATTCCAATTTTCTGATTCAAAGGTAATTCAGTTGAATCATCTCTTTGAATCAAACCTCCAAATATAAAATGCTAGATGGATTAGCTGCATTGAATCACATTAATTCAATTATTTGCCCTTGGGGAATGCACATGTCCCTGTTATTTATTTAATTAATTAATGCTTATTTTCAGAACAAACAGATTACAGGTTGTCCTTGACTTACAATTACAATTGAGCCTAAAATTTCCATTGCTAAGCAAGGCAGTTGATAAGAAAGACTTTTGCCCCCTTTAAAACCTTTCTTGCCAAGGTTGTTGGGAATCACTGCATTTGTTGAGTTAGTAACATAGCGATTAAGTGAATCGGGATTCCCCGTTGATGATAACATGACCCCTTCAGCCATCTTGTAATTCACAAAACTAATGCACCAAATTATATTGAGGGAGAAGGATAATACAGCTAACATTTGCAATACAAATCCTAGTTCAAAGCAAATCAAAACAACCATTATTCCATGCTTATAACAAAACACTCAGAACGTTGCACCAGAAAATTACACACAATTCTTGTAAAGAAGCAAAATTCAAAAGCTTTAGTGTATGCCATCAAAGGAACTACTGCATGAGGATATGAAAGAAGATAATTTTCATTCCAGAGTAACAAAAGTGGATTAAGTGCTAGTCTATGCTGATTGCTATCCACTGACAAATTTACAAAAGAACTGGTCAATGGGATTTCTTTTTAAATTGCAATGTTTTTAAAGTCCCTTTTAGAAATTGAATTAGAAAACTAATGCGACTCAGTAAACACAGTCATGGAAGAGGTAAATTAAATATCCAACTGAGAAAAAGGCATTTAAAGTGAAAGGAGACGGGAAACCCCAAATATTTCTCTTCCTCTTGTTTGAAGGTCCATGAATTCATTTTCCTCCTGCTAGTATTGAGGGAAATGCAAATTGTGCAAAAGCTACATTAAAGTGTTTCAGACAAATAGCTACATTCAAGATGTCAGTAAATGAAGAGTCACAAATCTGTTCCTAGAGAATTAACAATGCAATCCTGAGTCTCCGTACAGCTTCTTAAAATGAAAATGAATTGGTTTTTCATAGTGTTCCTTGCAAGCAAATGATCTGCTAGGATATATAGTATCAATTTACTTTCTTGATTTTCTCACCAAACAAGCCGTCTAGGAAACTTAGCCAAAAATATGAGAAAGTAGAACTGCGGATTTTAATAGGATTGAATTCCTTGGGAACTGCAAGAAAGAGAAATGTTGCTAAGGAAACATTTCACTGGTCCCTTATGGCCGGGTAAACCTAGCTGAACTAATGATAAGATAACCCTTTCATGATGGATTGTTTTTTCGATTGCCTCAGACACAGAAACTTTGTTTACGCTCTCTGGAGATTGCTGAAAAATTGTGAGATTTTATACAACGTGCACATCTGAATTACTACCAAGCTTGAGATGGTTGAATTCCAGACTCAGTTGATGGACATTGCTTTGTCCATTTGTCCTTTACATGAGGTGGCAAGAGAATCCAGAAATCTTTTTCTCTGGCTGTTAGCAATAGCACTTAGACTTCTATACTGCTTCATAGTACTTTTACAGCCTTCTCTAAGTGGTTTACAGAGTCAGCATATTTCCCCCAACAATCTAGGTCCTCATTTTACCCACCTCGGAAGGATGGAAGGCTGAGTCAATGTTGAGCCGGTGAGATTTAAACTGCTGAGTTGGAGCTACCAGTCAGCTGAAGTAGCCTGCAGTACTGCACCGTAACCACTGCGCCACCTCGCCACCCGTTGTTCCAAATAAGCAGCAACTTTAGCAGAGTGCCTCAGGGAGATAAGTGACTTTACTTCAAACATCACACACACACACGCACACACACACACGCACACACACACACGCACACACACACACACACACATCCAAAAGATCAGGAGCCAGGAAAAGTGTCTTCCCTGTTATTGTGCCTGCACTCTGGAATGATATCAGCCCCAGAGAGGTTCCAGAAGCCCTTAAATCCTCATCATTTTCCCAGGCCTTCAGATAAGGTGTTTGTAGAGCTCCGACTTCTCACTTGATGTTTGTTTTATTTAGATAATGTATCTTTTGTTTTATTGTTATTTTTTAATTATTATCTTTAAGTATAAGCCATTGGAATTGTTCTGAAAAAAAGTAGCCTCCAAATCTAGTAAATTGAAAGAAAGCATTCCAGAGAACAACACATACCATATTTTTTTCACATTATAAGACCCGCCTGACTATAAGATGCACCTAGGTTTAAGAGATAAACAAGAAAAAAGACATTCTGAACCAGAGCCTGAGAGGACTATAAATAGGTGTCCTCTCATATGCAAGTTCTGCCTAGTGACCCCTGCACTGTGGAAAAGAGACATAAGAGGTAGGCAATGACAAAGACAGAGGACGTAGGGTTCAGCACTGGAAAAGGACCCCGGCGCAGCAGCCCAGCTGTTATTCACCAAAGGATTGACACCATGATGCAATATTTGCTCCATAAGACACACAGATATTTCCACCCACTTTTGGGAGGGACAGGGGAAATATGTCTTATGGACTGAAAAATATGGTAAATTGTCTGCTTCGGGCAGTGGATTAAACAGCGTAGGATGGGACATTGCTTCCAGTTTGCCTCCTAGCCAAAGCCAGTGTTTGTACAAGCTATTTTTTTTTTGTCTAATGATAGGATCATTCTGGTGTCTCTGCTACTTTCTCCAACCCAAGTTGCTTAACCTACAGCCTCTTTAACCGTCATATTTTCTCACTTCTCTTCAATTTTTTGCCTTGCCTTGCCTTTCATTTTTAGAGCTTTTCTTCCTAAAATGACTTTCTTCTGTAAAATAATCTGGGCTGTAGGTAACACACACTCCAACTCAAAAGCTGGCTAAGAATCTCTTACAACATTTTCATCCAGTTCACTTATTACCTGTCTGTTGTATAAGGTGGGTTCTTCTTCTGAGTAATTTTAAATACTGTTTCTGGGTGATTCTTTAATCAAGTTACCCATTTCCTTATTCAGTGCAAAAGATCTAAATCTACAGCTAGTGTGCAATATCAATTTAAGAATCTCTCTGGATTAAGTTCAGAGACTGCAAATCATGTTGTTGTTAGTCGCGAAGTCATGTCCGGCCCTTCATGACCCAATGGACAATGTTCCTCCAGGTCTTCCTGACCTCTACCATCCTTCGGAGTCCATTTAGGCTTACACTGACTGTTTCAGTGACTCCATCCAGCCACCTCATTCTCTGCCGTCCCCTTCTTCTTTTGCCCTCAATCTTTCCCAGCATTTTCTCCAGTGAGTCCTTCCTTCTCATTTGAGTTTCATCTTCAGGATCTGGCCTTCTAAAGAGCAGTCAGCACTGATCTCCTCTAGGACTGTCCAATTTGATCACCTTGCAGTCCAAGGGACTCGCAGGAGCCTTCTCCAGTACCATCGTTCAAAGGCCTCCATTCTTTGCCGCTCAGCCTTTCTTATGGTCCAACTTTCACAGCCATACATTGCAACTGGGAAAATCATAGCCTTGGCTGTACACACTTTTGTTGGCAGGGTGATTTTCTGCTTTTTAGTATGTTTTCTAGATTTGCCATAGCGTTCATCTCCAGGAACAAGTGTCTTTTACTTTCTTGGCTGTAGTCCCCATTTGTGGGTGATCTTGGAGCCCGGGAAAATAAAATCTGTCACCATCTCCATTTCTATTTGCCAGGAGTTGAGAAGGCCGGATGCCATGATCTTAAAGTTTCAAGCCAACTTTTGCACTCTCCTTCTTCTTCACCTGCCTCAAGAGGCTTTTTAGTTCCTCTTCACTTTCTGCCATTAGAGTGGTAGCATCTCTCTATCTTCAAATGATAGTTGCTGTTATTCAATGGAATTTCAATGACAAGAAATCAATGGAAATCAATACAAATTAATTAAGTGGATAAAAATAAATGCAAATTGTATATTATTTGAACTGCTTTGAAAGAAAAATACATTATATATTTTGATCTGCTTTGGTCTTTAGTACCAAATCTTGTAACCCTTCTAATAGTGACAATGCCATAAAAATCTCCGAGAGTTAAATTAAAGGTATATTATTCTAATGTAATTTCATGCAGGAAAAGATTAGACCTTAAAAGTACTACTGCTAAGTGAGGGAAAGTTTTTGGAAGTAGGTTTTTTTCCTCCACCGCTATTTGGCTAGATAGTATTTAAGACATAAACCAAACAGTGTGAAAGATTATGAGTAACAAGTATTATGATTTATTTTTCAGCAAAGAGGGGAACATCTAATTTTGCTTTGAAATGGCATTTCAGTGCTTTCCATACTGGGTATACATTGTATCTTTCTATTAATATTAAAATGCTAATTTTGTCCAATTGCTTCTGACACCACATTGGTACAGATTAATGTATCATTTATAAGATGCTAAATTCCAATGTTCAGAGCTAAGTAGGGCTTGATCTAGAAATCTTGTTATATTTATGTAGTTTTTATTCATCTTGATTCATCTATTTTTATTTCCTTTTATCAACACACACATTATATAACAATGCAATAGAGTTCTTTACAATTAAGTAATTTGTTCAAGACTGAAACTTTTATCATATAACTAATACTTTGATGTGAATTGTCATTTTTTTTAATCTTACACAATTTTGGATGAAAATTTAAATAATTTTATGCTTTTAATATTGACACCTTAAATGGCAATTAATACTGATAGAATTTTCATTTTGCTCTTCTCATTCTCAATACTTTAAGCTCTTTAAATAATAGAATGTTACTAATTTTTAATCATATTACATAGCATTAGTGCATTACCATCTGCATTGAAATAATATAATGTATTATGTTTTATAATGTTACAATAAAAGAAAAAAAATCCAAAACATTATGAAAGAGATAGGAAGAATGTATAATGATGAAAATACCTTCAAAGTGCCATACTTTGGGATATAACTTTTAAACTTTTAAAATTAGAGCTTGAGTGAACAGCACTCAACAGAATTCATTTTTTCAGGATACAATTTCTCAGAATGAGAAAATGATTACTTTAAAAATGTTTCCATCCAGTAGTGGGTTCCTAACCAGTTTATTACTGGTTTTCTGAGAGGGCGTTTTGCTGTGCATGCACAGTTGACTGAAAACTGTTCTACGCATGCACAGAAACATGTCAATGACATAGAAGAGACTGGGGAACCAGTTTAGGAGAATGGCAGGCCTTGGTAGCTGCCAGTTCCAGTGACTCATGCCACCATACCACTACCAGTTGGGCCGAACGTGGCCAAACCAGTAGGAACCCACCACTGTTTCCATTTATATTCAAAGCTTACATAAAAAATAACTGGCTTTTTATTCTTTGCACGCCAACAGAGTTTGAAAAGAGTTATTATCTTTCCTAAAACAGAACACAATTTGTTTTAGGCTTAATCCAACATCTAGGACTTGACATAATTAAGCAAATTTACAAAAATACAAGAATTTCAGATAAGTTGTTTTTACTGAAGAAAAGAAGTCATAAAGAAAGAATTCTAGCAACTGCTATGATTATTCTATATCCAACATTCAAATCTGTTTCTCATTTACTCCCGGTTTTATGATACAGGATGCTTGGCTCTCTCTTAAGCACCAAGCTCAATTTTCCTCTCCCTTATGTTTACAACAATTAAATCAATGGCAACCACAATATTTTGGGCATCCCAGACAGTTCCATGAAGAGTGGTTTTTCTGTGGACTTGGGGAGGGTGTGGTTTCATGCATTGCCTAGATATGTGTGGATGGGGCCTTCTCTTGCTTGTATGGCCTGGTTCTAGGCAGGCCATGGACTGGAGATTGCCTCCCCCTATGTTAGACTACATAGGATTTCTTTCTCAAAAATTGCCATATAGTAACAATCAAATCCTAACTCTAACTCATTAAAATCTTCCTACTTCTCAATTCCTATGAGATAATATTTTTATATTTATTTATTTATTTATTTATTTATTTATTTATTTATTTATTTATTTTGTGAAGCAATAGCAATAGCAATAGCAGTTAGACTTATATACCGCTTCATAGGGCTTTCAGCCCTCTCTAAGCGGTTTACAGAGTCAGCATATTGCCCCCAACAACAATCCGGGTCTTCATTTTACCCACCTCGGAAGGATGGAAGGCTGAGTCAACCCTGAGCCGGTGAGATTTGAACAGCCGAACTGCAGAACTGCAGTCAGCTGAAGTAGCCTGCAGTGCTGCATTTAACCACTGCGCCACCTCAGCTCTGTATGTATAAGATAACAGATATAAGTATAAACATGATTATGAATACAGGAAATGGATACAAATAAGTGGGGAGAGTAAGACAGGGACGGCAGGCATGCTGTTGCGCTAATGTACATCCCTTACAGAACTCTTAGGAATGGGGGGAGGTCAACAGTAGACAATCTAAGGTTAAAGTTGTGGTGGTTTGGGGAAGAAATCACAGAGTCAGGTAGTGCATTCCAGGCATTGACCACTCTGGTGCTGATGTCGTATTTTCTGCAACCGAGTTTGGTATGATTTACCTTAGGTTTGTATCTATTGTGTGCTTGTGTATTATTGCGGTTGAAAATGAAGTAGTCATTGACAGGTAGGACATTGTAGTAAATAATTTTGTGTATTACGGCGCTCAGGTCAGACCGAAGGTGGCATAGTTCTAAGATGTCTAAGCCCAAAATTTCAAGCTTGGTGGTATAAGGTATTGTGTTGTGAGCAGAAGAGTGGAGTACTCTTCTTGTGAAATATCTCTGGACTCGCTCGATTGTATTAATGTCTAATATACAGTGTGAGTTCCAGACAGATGAGCTGTATTTGAGCATAGGTCTAGCAAAGGTTTTATATGCCCTAGTTTGCAATATAATATTACCAGAGAAGAAGTTTAGGTTAACAACTCTTAATGCCTTTTTGTCAATGCTGTTACAGTGAGCTCTGTATAATATAATAGTTGAGCAGTACTACTAAATATGCTATTTTTAAGACACTCTCCTCCCCACTCCATTCTGATTACATAAATTACAGCAGAATTATTTTCAAGAAGTTGAGAATAATTCCAGAAAAACTTCCATTGTTTAGTTTAATCTTGAACAATTGCCATAAATGTTCAAAGAGCCACCTGTAATCATATAAACTAGAACTTAATTGAATAAGTCATGGGGACTAAATTCTGCATCCTGTGGGGGGGGGAAAGTCACATTATGAATTAGCATTATATTCTGTTAGGAAAAAAACAACAACAATTCATCTCATAACAGCTGTGGTGGCCTAAAGGTGGAACTCTTGCCTCACAATCAGGAGGCTGTGAGTTCGATCCTAGATAGAGACAGACGTTGGGTCTCCTGCTTGGGCAGGGAGTTGGACTAGATGACCTGCATGGTCCCTTCCAACTCTGTTAATCTGTAACTTAAAATGTTTGTTGCATCTTGATTTGTATTCTTACCTCAATATCTTGGCAGAGTATAATTAGAAGCATTTTGAAGATAGAGCAATTCTGTGGCATGAGTGTCAAAAGCTCAAATTGCAAGAGAGACCATTTTTTTTAAGGTGCAGCATTGACTTACCTCAATTAGGAAGTTATTTCCCTTTTCTTCTGTGATATCAAATGTATACAGTATTGATTGCTGAACCTTCAATTATTTGGAAATTAACCTCTCAGCCTCATCCTGGAGAAATTTCTCAAGACTTAAACATAAAATAGGAAATATTTTTTTGTTTATTTCCTCTGCTCTCAAGCAGCCAATAAACACTTTGGTTTTGGACTAAAGGAGAAAGTAGCAGTGTGACACAATCCTACTGTTTAGTCATGATTTACCTGCTACATTAATTTATATATAGTAAAGTGTGTGAATGGGGATACATAATTTTATATATGAGCAAATACATACATTTCACCATAGTAGTCCTTACAGAACTCACCCTATTTCTTAATCATTTAGTTTTTTAAAAAAATTAAGGGGAACCTTTTGCACACATTATACTAAATACACACATTGCAAATTTTCTGAAATCCTAGTTTGTTGAATAAGCCATAATGGCTTCATTCACGCACACATATTTGAATAACCCAAGAATCTAAACACAAAGAGCACACCATAAATTATCATTGGATCATCTGTTAGAGAACTAATACACTGCAAATCGTGCAAAATACTTAGAAACGGACCACTAGTTATTGTGTTTCTTTGATTCTGCAAACAACAGTCAATGGCAGAGATGGCAAACAATTCAGAGCAATCCTTTCTTGTGTGATTTGTGTGTAGTAGAATTATGAGAAAGATAAGAAAATAAACATGGGCAGGACAGAGGTGGTATTCAGCAGGTTCTGACCAATTCTGGAGAACTGGTAGCGGAAATTTTGAGTAGTTTGGAGAACCAGTAAATGCCACCTCTGCCTGGCCCTGCCCCCATCTATTCTCTGCCTCCCGAGTCCCAGCTAATTGGAAAGAAATAGGGATTTGCAGTAACCTTCCCCAGGAGTGGGATGGAAATGGAGATTTTACAGTATTTTTCCCCTGCCGTATCCAAAAAGCCACGCCCACCAAACCACACCCACAATGCCACAACTGGGTGATATCATCAATGCTAGAAGGGAATAGTGTTTGCTCTCTGTTTATATACAAGTTAGCTTGCCCTGTCAATGTTGATGGGGCTCTTCTTGATAGCTCCTTGATTAGATTTTTGTTTACTGTTTAATTGTTTGTCTGATTTGGTGGTTCTTTGATTGGGGTATTCTGTACTGCTTGATCATTTATCAGGTATTACTCCTGGTGTTAATCTCTGCTTATCTGGATGTTGATGGTTGCTGGTGGGAGGTTTTGGTCTTTTTGTTTCCTTTGCAATTTTTTGATTGTATCATTTGAATGGTATGTAGGTAGCTAGGCAGGTAGGTATTGTTTATCTCTGCATTTCTGTTGATGGTTCATTTGTGTGAGTGTCAGGCTTCCAGGAATTCTCTAGCATTCTTGGATATGACTTAGTTTAGGATATTCACATTATTTTTTTATGCACAGGACACATCCTATCATGTAGAGGTGGGTTCCTACCGGTTCGGACCGGTTCGTCCAAACCGGTAGGAACTTGGTGGTTTGGGTAGCTGCCTGCAATGCCCCCGAACAAGTTCTCTTATGGGGCTGCCATCTTGTTTTTCAGTTTTGAGCCTACATAGAACAATTTTCATTGCAAAAATTTATATTTTTTTTTCATTTTTTAAGGTTTTGCACATGCACAGACCTTTTTATTTGCAAATGCCCCATGCGCGGATTGCATGTCTGGTGTGCGCTTATGCAAAGTGAGCACACACAAAAATTTTGCACGCACTGAACAGGCAGTAAAGCAGCAAACCACCCCTGCTATCATGGCTACCATCTTTATTGTTTCAACCATACCCTGTGATTTCTCTGAACAGGAAAGTCACAATGTAGCTGTCACGCCTCCAGTCATTTCCTTTTAGGATCTTTGGCCTGCCACATTCTCTCTCATTTTACTATGCTGTTTCATTAGTGGGGAATTGCGAGGGAGAATAGTATGGAGTAGAATGATGTTGTCAAAATAAACCATTCCTTTCTAGAAGCCCAAGGTCATTCTTTGTCTCTGCACCTCTGCACCTGATCGGAAGTGGATGGGTGGAATTGTCAGTGTGGCAGTGGAAGATTGGACCATGTGATGGACTTGTGGGTATGGGGGGGAAAGATCATGAACTTTCAATTGGGTGGGAAACCCCAGAAGCTTTCAGATTCGGGTTTCCACAGATGTGCCAACATGTCTCTCTTAATAAATTGGAAGTTTGAGGAAAGTTCTGCCTTGGACTCTGATTTAATTTTGGATGATATTTGAAATGCTGACATTAGCCATATATCCTGCCTAAAATATAGCTCAATCCCAAACACTGAGCACTAACTTCTGGAATGTATTTCTTTCCAAAAGATCCAATAAAAGAAATGAAGACTTCTCATTAACAGCTACCTTTAACTCAATTACGTGCATGTGTATATATATGCTTTTGTGTTTGCTACTTGAATCATTAATCCAGTCTCTACTCCTTGGCACAGATGGAGAAAAATAAAAATTACTTTTGAGAGTTGGAAGAACCCACAAAGTAACTTCACCCTGAGGGGTTCTAGAAGTTCTTAATTTAAACTATGAATCACTTGCCAGACGTAGAGAGAGACTTCTAAATCTCTTTCCTTTGGGGGCGATTCTGTCTTTTGTTCTGCACTATATATTTCTAGCATTTGGAACAAGCTACAGCACTTGAAGCTGACAGTAATCTTTTCACTTAACTGTGGTCAACCTGCCTGTAGAAAACATGTGATTATTATTTTTTGTGCTTTATACTTTTTCTATTAGTAATGTCAGAACTTCTGGAAAGTCATGTTATCCACTGATTGCACAAAGAAGCTTAATATCTAAATTTAGAATGCTTCCTTCGCTTCTCTAAAAATAAGCAAGGAAGGCGAATAAAAGGAAACTATTACTGGATTTCAAGAACTTGAGACCACTTCAATCTTAGTAAAAACTACTGATCTGCAGACCATTTAGCAAAGCATTTATTACAGATCATCTTAATTGACTGAATTTGGGTGACATATTTGAATTTATGAACAGAATGATCTGCAAAAATGCGTGAGGCTCTACATTTTCAAAACTGTTTGATCTTTCAATCAAGTACCATTGCAGCTGGACTAGTGACTAGATATAGAGAAAAAGGTGAGACAATGAGGCATAATTGCACTTCATATATATATATATATATATATATATATATATATATATATATATATATATATATATATATATATATATATATATATATATATATATATATATATATATATATGTTTTTTATTATTTTTTTTTATTTGTGCTGATAAATAAATAAAGGGAGACTAGTATAGATTTATTTCAAGCTATATATATAGTGTTACAACCCCTGGTATGCCCCACTTATGGGAGGAAGCTAACTGCTTCCATTATCTGTCAATCAGCTCCTCACAAGAGTTCACCACGACAGAAACCCAATATTTTTACTGTTGCCTTTGTTATATTTGTGTTATATTTGTGCTGATAAATAAATAAAGCTTCCTCCCATAATTGGGGCATACCAGGGGTTGTAACACTAAATATATACCTTCCTCCCTGGCTTCAGCTGATAAGGAGGAGGGCCTGTGGCTTAATGGCTAAGACGTCTGCCTAAGATGTAATACACCACAGGTTCGAATCCCATTAAGGGTATGGCTAGCTGATGAGAGCTAAATAGCTTGAAATAGATCTATACTATACTTTATTTATTTATCAGCACAAATACAATACATACATACATACATACATACATACATACATACATACACACACACACACACACACACAAACACATACATACACACACACACACACACACACACATACACACATACATATATTTGTTTTCTGAGGTTTTCCGAGGTGGCGCAGTGGTTAAATGCAGCACTGCAGGCTACTGCTAGATCAGCAGTTCAGCGGTTCAAATCTCACCGGCTCAGGGTTGACTCAGCCTTCCATCCTTCCGAGGTGGGTAAAATGAGGACCCGGATTGTTGGGTGCAATATGCTGACTCTCTGTAAACCGCTTAGAGAGGGCTGAAAGCCCTATGAAGCGGTATATAAGTCTACTGCTATTTTCGCGGGTGTTTGTATGTAGGTCTTTGGTTATTCGAAGGCGACGAATGAGACTTTGTCGAAACATCGCCAAGACACTTCCAATTTTATGCGGGAGAAATCCCGAATAACCAAAGGCAGACAGACATACAGACATACAGACATACAGACATACATACACACACACACACACACACACACAGACAGACACACACACACACACACATAAAGAGGTGCTCTTGAAGTCCCATTTGTAAAGTGGTAAGACACTGAGCTTGTCAATCAGAAAAGTCAGCAGTTCGGCAAGTAGAGAAATAGGAACCACCTTTGGGGGAAAGGTAACAGCCTTTGGCATTTAGTCATGCTGGCCACATACCATGGAGGCATCTTTGGACAGCGCTTTGAAACAGAGATGAGCACTGTCCCCTAGAATCAGGAACAAGTACCACATATGTGCAAGGCAAACCTTTGCCTTTACCTATCTGTATCTATTATAATTCTGACATCCAAAAAGTTTATCATCTAAAAGACCTATTCTAGGCCAAAATTGAGATGAATGATTTAATACATGAATAAATTAATACATGGCTGAATGAGTGAAGAATGAATGAATGAATGAGGCTTTAGTAAATGAAGTACTTATTACTTAGTAAATAAAGTACTTAGTAGAATTAATTAAGCCTTAATAAGATCACGCTTAAAATACTTCATCTACTTTTAGTTATCATATAAAAAAGATGTAGAGACTCTGGAAAGAGGGCAGAAAAGAGCAACAAAGATTATTAGAAGATTGGAGGCTAAAATATATGAAGAACAGTTGCAGGAATTGGGTATATCTAGTCTAGTGAAAAGAAGAGCTACAGGTGACAATATTTCCAATATTTGAGTGGCTGTCACAAGAAAGAAGGTGTCAACCTATTTTCCAAAGTATCAGAAGCTAAGGCAAAAATAATGGATAGAAACTAATCAAGGAGAAAAACAACTTGGAACTAAGGAGAAATTTCCTGACAGTGAGAATAATTAATCAGTGGAACAACTTACGTTCAGAAGCTGTGGGTGCTCCATCACTGGAGGCTTTTAAGAAGGGACTGGACAACTATGTGTCTAAAATGGTATAGGGCAGTGGGGGGGTTCCGGCTCCGGTTCCAACGGGGCCTGGAGTCCACCACATAAACCTGCGCAGCATGCATTCACACATGTGCAGTGCGCACATGCGTCCTTACCTCTTGCAATGCCTCCATGATGTTCCAGCTGCTCAATGCAGCATCGCGCAGACATTGTGCACTCTGTCGCATGCACGGAAGTGCAAAAGAGATCAAATACAGGTAAAGAGTTTGGGCGGGTAAGTGGGCCCTCAGGAGCACTGTACTGGAATGGTACCTGGTGCTCCAGTCAGGCACCAGTACGCCCATACTGGGCATACCTCCGGAAACTCACCACTGGTATAGGGTCTTTTTCTGAAGACCTCCAAGGACCCTTCCAAATCTGTTATTCTGTTATTCTGAATCTGCTGTTTGAATTATATCAGAAAATCTCATATAACTGTTTTAAACTATACTATTAGTCAAAGGATAATTAAGATAATTAAGTTTTTTTTTAAGTACACTATCCTACTTTCTGAAACCAATGTCTCATGAGAGTCACAGTAGTTATGTGGAAATTGTTATTGGAGGGAAAAACATTTTACCCCTTTTTATGAAAACAGAAAGTGAATACTGTGAATGCAGTAAAAAAAAAATCATTCCTACTGAAATCTATGCAATCCCTACACTATTTGCCTTTCGAAAGTCCCTGAAGAACTGAATCTTTCTCCAGACAAAATGGGCAGGTTTATATTTGGGAGCTTAGATTTCTAATGGTTTTGTGTTAACTGATTCTTGATAATATTTCAGTTGGGTTTTGATTTATTCTAATGCTTCCTTTTTGTTTGGTTACCACCCAAACCTTTTCAGATGAATTGGGCAGCCATATAAATTGGGTAAATGATAAATAATAATAAGTAATATATGGTAAGCTAAATAGTAAGCTAGTAATAATGCAATACTCTTCAAAGAAATAATATGATTTACAAATATTAAGAGGTCAAGATGAGTGACCCTGTAAGTAAAGGAAAATATTTTTGGGGGGAGGCGGAGTTAGATAAAACCTATTTTCAATTTATTATTTTATATACTTTTCATAATTGGATAGATTGTTTAATAATTAATGTCTCATATTTGACACATTTATGGAACAGAAATAACACTTCTTTTCCAAGCTTCTCATATATATATATATATATATATATATATATATATATATATATATATATATATATATATATATATATATATATATATATATATATATATATATATATATATATATATATACACACACACACACACACACACACACACACACACACACACACTGTATATTTAAATCCACACATCCCTTAGGCAGATTTATATAGTTAACTTTGTACTTTCAAATAAAAGAGTCTTTCTGCAGTATCTCCTTTTGCAGCTGCTATTTTTTATATATCTGAAATCTAAGAAACAAACTATGTCTATACTGTGTGTGATCAATTAAGCCATTTTAATATAAGCTATTTTAATATAAGCCATTTTGGGATCTTCTTTTATCCATCCGTTAGACTGCAGCAAGCGAGAATCACCAACTCATGGACTTTTTCATTCATTTTCACCCCCAACCACCACAAAATGACATGATATTAATGCCTGCCACAACTCATGGCTTTGATACATTAAGGTAACGCTCCTCAACCTTTGCGGCTTGGCAAACCAGTTGGAGGGGTAATATGGGAACTAGACCATACGACAGTGGTGGGATTCAAATAATTTAACAACCGGTTCTCTGTTCTAATGACCAGGTGGGTAGGCGGGGCTTAATGGTCATGTGACTGTGTGGGCATGGCCAACTCAGCATTACTCAGGTCGATGGGCACTTTGCTTTAGCTATTACAATGTAATAAGGGTTACCAGAGAGGCAGTTTCTGTAAGCAGGGCAATAAAGATTAAGTTAGAAACAACACCAGAATGTTTCCTTCCTGCCTTCCTTACAGGATTAGCCCCGTAAAGCAGAAAAAAACCAAAATAAGATTTTTTTTCCAACAACCTGTTCTTTGAACCTCTTAGAAAGTTAAGAACTGGTTCTCCCAAATAGGTGCAAACTGGCTGAATCTCACCACTGCCATAGGAGTATCAGGCTGGCACACATGCATGCAGCCCTTGTATGAGTGGCAGGCCAGTGCACGTGCATCCGAGTACCCTCTAGCCAGCAAGTTGAAATGAGCATGTGTGTTCCAGCCAGTCATTCACATGACCTAATTCCGAATAGGTCTAGTACTATGGGCGTTAGTTAAGGGGTTGGGGACCTCTGCATTAAGACTTCATATAAAGTTTTTTTTTAGGAAGATAGAGATATAATTTAGTTTATACTGTGCCCTTGAAATAGCAAGAAGACTTCCTATCAGTTTTATATATTTTGGCTAGTATACCACAAACTCAACTGAAGTCCAGTTTTACATTAAGTAGTTATTCTATGCAAGCTAGGTTCTCTAATCTAGAGTCTGCCGTACAATCCACAATACAGCTGCCTGCATTTTACCAGCTAGAAGGTACAGTATATGTAATATAGTATATTGATAAAAACCCAGGATGTCCTGCACTCATATGGTACATTTAACATAATAACAAAAGTGACCAATCCCACAGTGGGTAGGAGTGGCAGCACCCCTAAGGTCACACTTTTCTGTGCCTTATACTTGTTACAAAGGTAACCGAAATGCATTAATAATGGAATACAGCCCAGAGCATGACAAGGATTCAGTCTAAAACAGTCTAATGGCTAGATTTAATTGTTGATTACCAAGCTTTCTGGTTAAACTGCTGTTTATTTATTTATGTATTTGATAGCATATATAAACATGATCTGAATACTTGAAATGGATATGAATAAAAGGGAACATTAGGACAGGGATGGTAGGTACATTGGTGCGCTTATGCACACCACTTCCAGACTCCTAAGGAATGGGGTTAGGTCAACAGTAGACAGTCTAAGGTTAAAGGTTTGGGGGTTTGGGGAAGAAACCACAGAGTTAGGTAGTGCATTCCATGCATTGACCATTCTGTTGCTGAAGTTGTATTTTCTGCAGTCAAGTTTGGAGCAGTTTACCTTAAGTTTGTATCTATTAGGTGCTCGTGTATTGTTGTGGTTGAAGCTGAAATAGTCATTGACAGGTAGGATATTGTAGCAGATAATTTTGTGTACTACGCTCTTGTCAGACCAAAGGATGCATAGTTCTAAGGTTTCTAAACCCAAAATTTCATGTCTGGTGGCATAAGGTATTCTGCTGTGAGCAGAGGAGTGGAGAGGAATGTTTATATGAAAACAGCCAGATTCAATCATCAGGTTCTCCAGAAAACTCTTGAGAAAAGCTTTTAGTTCATGCCTGGAGAAATTCCTGAGCAAGATGGGGGGAAAAATCAACACAGTAACTAAGGTGATGGAATAATACTGGAGAGATCCAGGTTCAATCAGTCCTTTGCTACAGAATTTAGTTGGGGTAACTTTGGACCAGTTACTCTTCTGCAGCCAGTTTATTTCACACAATGGAAATGGGAGAAGGCTCTGTTTACTTCCTTGAGTACTCCATTGAGCATCTGTATGATATATGAGATAAAAATCTTTCAGAGATCTAAATGTATGTTTAACTGTTTTCTACATTCTGATGAAGAATACTTACCGCAGTTTATGTTCCTAAAGGTAAAGGTTCCTCTTGTATATATGTGCTAGTCGTTCCCAACTCTAGGGGGTGATGCTCAGCTACGTTTCAAAGCCAAAGAGCCAGCAGTGTCTGAAGACGTCTCCGTGGTCATGCGGCCAGGATAACTAACCGCCAAAGGTGTATGGAATGCTGTTACCTTCCCACCAAAAGTGGTCCCTATTTTTCTACTTGCATTTTTATATGCTTTAGAACTGCTGGGTTGGCAGAAGCAGGGACAAGTAATGGGAACTCACTCCGTTACACAATGCTAGGGATTTGAACTGCCGAACTGCCGACCTTTCTGATCGACAACATCAGCATCTTAGTCACTGAGCCACCGCATCCCTTATATTCCTAGAAAACAATATTTTCAAAAAGTCTAAATCATACTTGACTGGATCCATACTGAAAGGCATCATATTTATTGATTTATTTGTTATTAAACTCATTTGTTTATCAGATCTTTACCTGCACGCCCCTGCAGAGCCAGTGGGCTTAGAACATTAGTTAATTTTTAAAAAATACTTTCAGTTACCATTAAAAATTAGATGCCAGCAGTAATAGGAGCTTAGGCATGTAGGGGCTTATATTTAAGATGCCACTTCTATTTTCTGTTATATTAATGTTCCTGAACTGGAGAGCTTTAGAGTGTATTTTTTTGTTTAGATTAATTTATTTTGAAATTTAATTTCAATAAGAAGCAAATTTATATCTGACAGAAATCTACAAGGTTTGGCAACTTTTTGAGGCCACCTTGGGCCTCCCATCCCCACCCCACAAAAAATAATAATTTGAAATCTTGTAAAACTGGCAATCCAACCCTGTGATTTTAGAAGATCTCTTTTTATATCAAAATCCAGAAATCTTCTAACATCAAGCATTAAGATTTCAGTGGTCTCTTGCAATATCTTACCAAAAAAAATTGTGATTGCAAGATTTGGCCTACTTTTTAAAAAAGGTAAATTAAGTTATTTCAGTTTAATTGATTAAGCTATATTGCTATATGTATGCAACAAGTATGGCTTTGTTAAATCTTCCCTCAAGGAATATCAATGTATTAACATTATTATGTATCTTATCAGCAAAGGCAGCATTACACAATTAATGAATGGAAGGCTTTGCTGCAGATTTAAAAGATAAATATAATATTGAGCTCCTTGTTTCAAAGATGCTATAATTTGACAAAATGAACTACCCACCAGAGCTACTTTATGTACCTTCATAAAGTTACATTTCATAAAAATGGAAAAAGCTGGAGAAGAAGAAAAAAGAATCAAGTGATATAATACAATTCATTTGTCTTTTATAACTAGGAAGACAAAGTCTCTTGGAGCTAATGTTTCATTTGCCTGCATTATTAAAACAGGCTATCTGCCAGAAAGAAGAATGAAACTGAATACCAGTTTTTCAACAGAAAGCTTTTCTTTGTATACAGTCTTCTTTTCATTTGTGTTTTACGCTCCGCTTTTTATTACAAGTAGGAACAAGTGAGGATAGATATAATGCTTCATTAATATCATTCAATTTCAGATCCAGGTACGAGGAAGATAATTCATAGGCAGAAAAACTTTTGCCCATGCACAATCCATTTTATATACTGTAGAGAACAACACATAAAAATTAAAAAGATTAAAAAGCCCCAAACTTTTGTGTGCTTGTGTGTTCACACACTCCAGAAACACACACACACACACAGACACAGACACACAGATTTTACAGTATCCTTCCCCTCCCCTGGAGTTGGGAGGAAATGGAGATTTACAATATCTTTTCCCTGCAATGTCCACAATCCACGTTATGCCCACCAAGACACGCCCACCAAACTGGTAGTAAAAATATTTGAATCCCACCACTGTTTAGTTGGTGTGTTGGTCGACAACCCTTCTTTCCTGTAGAAGGGAAGAGAAAACTCTTTTGAATTAGGTTCTTGTTAATATGACTATCCTTAGCACTAGTCCATAGTTACATATCCAACAATGAACTTGAAAAAGGACACAAATATTAAATGACTCAATATGTTCCACTTGTTTCATCCAATAGCACTTCAGGCTTAATTGGATTTCGAAAATCATTTTTTTTCTTCTAAATTCTGCAAATTAGTAGCAACACTGCCTACTCTAAGGAACTGTTATTGTAATAAGGTATTCTAAATGATGCAAATATCTGCAGATGGTAGTGATTTATACTTTAAATGAATAGCAAGGATAATTTCATTTCATTGTAAAATACTTTTAAATTTTATTTTATTTTATTACTGAACCAAAAGGAGACTAATTTTGCCTTTAATTTATCAAAGCATAGTTGTAGCTCCTTTCTTTAATGGTATCATTGTGTTTTGCTGATGGAAAATATTGAAAGTAAGTACATTTAATATAAAAAATAATATCAAAACTATTTATACATCTGCTGGAATCTATAAATGAGAGCCACAGCAAGCATAAAAATGGCAAAAATCAGTTTTTAAGTTCCATAATATTCTATCTCCAACATTCACAACTTTAGGGCCCACCTCACATGGCAAAACTTTAAACTTTAAACTTTAAAAGGATTTGTATGCCGCCCACTCCCTAGGGACTCTGGGCAGCTCACAACAAATAAAATCATTTAAAATATTTAAAAATACAAAATTAAAATCAATACAACATCCATTCCATCAAGTGGGGCTGGAAATTAATCAACAGCCCCAGGCCTGCCGGAAGAGCCAGGTCTTGGTCGCTTTACGGGAGAGTGGTGAGGGTCCAGATCTCTGCAGGTAGCTTGTTCCATAAGGCCGGTGCAGCTACAGAGAAGAGCCGCCAGCCGGCATTGTCCGGTCGACGGCACCGGGAGGAGGCCCAACCTGTGTGATCTTATTGGTCATTGGGAGGTGAATGGCAGGAGGCGGTCTCTCAGGTAGCCAGGTCCAATACCACGTAGGGCTTTAAAAGTAACGACTAGCACCTTGAAGCGGGTCTGTAGATCAATGGGAACCAGTGCAGCTCGCAGAGGATAGGTGTAACATGGGTGTACCTCAGTACACCCATTATCGCTCGCATCTACTGGCTGATATGTACAATTAATTTGTTTAATAACAATTTTTTATTGGATGCTAATATGAGGGGAAAATGCTTTTTCAGCTAGCAAAGAAGACAAAGATGAACGTGTAGCATGGTATGTGTGGTTTTTTTTCCATTAAGACACATAACAATCAGAGGTGGTATTCTGTCAGTTCGCACTGGTTTGGGAGATCCAGTAGTGGTGCAGTGCGACGCTCTGCCCCTCTGCCCAGATGTCATCACAGACACTCTGTGCATACGCATAAGGGCCGTGCATAAGTGAAGCCTGTGTGCACCTGCACACACAGGCTCCCAGTTCCAAACCAGTAATGAAGGTAAGAGGATTTCATGCCTGATAACAATGGTAGGAAATGTATGACACTGGAACTTCAAACCATAAGAGCTCCATTGGCACAGTGGTTAGAATGCAGTACTGCAGGCAACTTCTGCTGACTTCTGTCTGCCTGCTATTTGGCAGATCGAATCTCACCAAGCTCAAGATTGACTCAGCCTTCCATCCTTCCAAGATCGGTAACACGAGGACCCAGATTGTTGGAGTAATAGACTGACTTTATAAACTGCTTAGAGAGGGCTGTAAAAGCATTTTGAAGTGATATATAAGTCTAAATGCTATTGCTATAAGAGTTTACAGTAATAATTTGATTTTGATGGATTAATTTAATTCAACAAAGTCAGAGCTCAATGCCAAACTGATTCTGAGTGGCTCACATATAATGAACAATTAAAACACAATGCAATACAAAACCGAATGGTTGCTAGTCACACTACACAAAAATTTAGACAATGGAACAATTTCATTAATTCCATCCATGTCAACTTAAGGCACGAGAGGGAAAATAGATCTTCTAGTTTTACAGAATACTGAAAGATTGGGACATAACCCTGATGAGTAACAGTAACTATATTCTGTCACTATTCTATCACAGAAATATTATAGCATGGGTCTATATTAAATTTAATGCAAGATGCAAGAAAAGCATAATAAAGGCTAATTACAGCAACCCTGAACTTCACAGTGGATTGTTTCATTTGCCTATCATTTAAGGACAAGCATTTAATATGGTCTGATAATTTAATGATAAGTTTTACACACCACACATAAATTATTATTAATAATAATTGATTTGAAATTGGGATTGATATGTTCTTTTTTGATTTTTTTCCCCAAGAATGTATGTTAATATACTTTAGCTTTGCAATTATGTACTTCACCACTGTGATTTATATTTTTGTTGTTAGATTGTTGATTTACTTATATGCAAATAATAATTTTCAAATAAGAAACAAATAAGGATACACTGTTGACAAGCTTTTTCTTTCTCAATTAATAAAGTTTATTTTTTTGCATTATTTGTATCAACATCAAACTAAAATTCTGTAGAGATTCTTAGTCATCCAGTTCA